>NC_056746.1:292565873-292693373 GCF_019279795.1 Protopterus annectens
GTTTCTTGCTGACTTAGGGATGCTTATCATATTCCTGTTGCTCCCATTTTCAGGGAGTTTTTGAGATTTACAGTGTCTGGCTTAAATTTATCATTTTTCTGCATTACAGTATGGGCTGTCTACTGCACCTTGAGGGTTTGCAAAGCAACGTACCCCAATATTTGCAGAACCCTTGGCATCCACATTTTTCCACATTTAGATGACTTGGTGATTTGTGAAGGTTCTGTATCCAGATATTTCAAGTCTTTTGACAAGGTAACATCCATCCTCTCCCACTTGGGTTTCAAACTGAACCTTCAAAAGTCCTTCCTCACATCCTGTCATTGAATTGTTTTGCTTGCATGTTGGATAGACACAGTAAAAAGGACTTTGCTAGAAGACAAAGTTTGGACTTACCAGGGCATTTTCTTGGATTTCTGTCTTCTACACATAGCGTAAACGAGAGTTCCTCAAACATATTGGCTTAGTGGCATCAATGATCCTCCTACTACTAGCCAGACTACACAATGAGAACATTTTTGTAGTACTTGAGTTGTTGGACCCAGCACCTTCATAGTTTGGATTTCCAGGTACCAGTACTAGCATTTGTGAAACAGGATCTGCAGTGGTGGAATGATCAACTGTTTTTGACTTCAGGGCACTCACTTGTGTCTCTCTTCAGTCCCCTTTCAAATCTATCCAGAATGACTCTTCTGATTTTGCATGGGGAACAATGTCCACGGGAGTTTAAGTACAAGGGTAAACGGGTAAGAGATGTTTGCAGTGATTCATACCTTTCACTTGTGAACTCTGGGCTCTGTTCTAGTGGTCATAGGAAACACTACCCTGATGTGATACCTGAACAAGCAAGGAGTACAAGGTCACACCCCCACTTTGGCAGTGATGGAGTGGGAGATGGCTCTACAGCATATTCTAACTGTTCAGGCATCGTACGTTCCATCAGAGCAAAAACAGTTCAGCAAATTCTCAACAGACCCTTAAGAGTGTAAGCTCCATGTAGAGGTCTTCCAGGGCTTCATCAGATGTGGGGAGCACCTCGGGTAGTTATGTTCACAGTCTTTCAAAACAGGCAGCTAATAAAATTCTGTTCAAGGCAGCCTTGCAGCCATGCTTGGAAGACGTACTGTCTACCATTTCCAAGGTCAGGTATGTTCCTGTATGCATTTCTACCCTTTGTAGTGGTTCCCAAGGTACTTCTAAAGATTTATGAATAATTGCCAAAGATCATTATGCTAATCCCCTTTTGGCCCATGCAGAGCTGGTTGCGTCTTTCAGTGGAACTGGCCAAGCGCAATTGTCATAAATCTCAGAGTGGATCTTTTCATACAACATTAGAGGTGAATGGTACACCCCAACTTAGAGCAATTGCAACAGACAGCCTGGATGATTCTCTTTCAAACGTTTTCAGGCACTCTTTCTGTTAGGATGTGCAGCAGGTATTTAAGAAGGCAAGAAAACCTGCAACTAGAACATCCTGCGTTTTACAAGTGGAAGAAGTTTTCTAGGTGGTGTCTAGCTAATAATAGAGGTCCCAAAAGGGTTTCTGTCCCTCTGGTTTTGAAATTTGTGTTTTTATAGAGATGGCTTGTCATGTGCTTTTGTCATAGTGCATCTTGAAGCTATCTTCACTTGTCTCATCTTGGACCACCTCTTGCATCTCTCTTCGTGGTCAAACAGTTATTGAAGGAAGTGTTATAGATGGTACCCCCTCAAAAGCAAATTCCTTCTGACTGGGATCTTAACTTTTGTTCTTGGAAAAATTGACCTTGTCTCCATTTGAACCTGCCTCTCCACTTGATTTATGGTTCATTACTTGAAGATGGTCTTGCTCAGTCATTTCTCTGACATCTGCAAGTGGTGTCTCTGAGCTGTAAGCTGTTAAGGATATGGTTTGTTGAGCACTAATCCCATCATTCATGCCTAAAGTTGTTTTGTGAATTTACTTTTAATCAAGCCATCAATCTGTCAGTGTACTGTCCTGATCCAAAAGTCAAGGTAGAAAAAGATTCTACATACTTTGGATATGCACAGGCAGCTTAGGTACTACTTTGACTGAACAAAGCCCTGTAGGAGTGCTTAACAGCCATTTGTCACAAATACAGGGGCCAGGAAAGGTCATCCTGTTTCTTAGTAAACTGTTGCAGAATAGTTGGCATCAGCTATTGTTTCGTGTTAATTCCCACCATGGAGAATTTCTTCCAGGCAAGGTTAAGGTTCACTTGACTAGGGTCTTACCCTGTCGGATGGCATATTGGAAAGTAGTGGACTCTAGAAGCAGTTTAGAGGCATTAACCTGGCCTGCTGTTCATATCTTCACAAAACACTGCAAACTGTATTGCGTTACAATGTTCAGAGAAGGCTTTGCTAGGACTCTGCTCCAGGGAATCTTGGATCCATATCCTTTCATCTCCCAGGTAGGGTAAATGGAATCTACCCAAAATGCCATTGAAGCTGTGAGAAGGATGAACCTAGTACAGTTGCACAAACCCCACTTACCTGTAACAGTTGATCGAATTCTTCACTGAATCAGTAGCAGCACTTACTCGCCATACCCCAGATTGTGCATAGCTGAGGTGGGTTTCAGCCTCTCTGATTTGGTTGTTTTGCAGTATTGTGATTAGCTGCAAATGTACTCTTACTAGATGATTCTGGATTCCGTTATTTAGTTTTTGTATAAGTGAAAATGATTGAACATTTCCCCTGTTACAGAGGAAGGCTTCCTCTCAGGTTATGCTCATCTAATTGTCTGTCAGACAAGAGAGGGAGGGGAGTCTGAGCTATTGAGAGCAGTTCAGTACAGTTTTGAAGGCAACATAATTTAGTGGATAATGTCTCCTTCAGTTACGAGTCCAGTGACCATTCTGAATGAATCTCCCAGTGGCATATTGACTGCAGACTCTTCCCTTCTAGTTGGGGGTGGTGGGGATTGGGGATGCTTTTTCAATTGGAAGATTGTCCAGGGCACATGGACACATACACAGAGGTAATTTTTCACATCCAGCTCTCTGGAAATGAGAACACTTGCGTTGCAGGCTTTTCAAGACTGTTTCCCCAGAGATGTGATTCAAGTATGGACTGACAATATGTTGGCAGTCTGGTAATTAAGCAAACCGGGAGGAACCTTTTCATACCTCTTATGCCATGAAGTCTTGAGAGTCTGACAATGTCTTCATGCTGCTTTCTAATAGCAATGCATATTCTAGAGTTGCCCAGTGCTGTAGTAGAGTCTGAGCAAATCTATCCTAATGCCTCATAAGTGGTCCCTCAATCCAACAGTGACTAACTTTATCTTTAGTTGCTGGGGTCAACCATGCTGTGAACTGTCTGTCCCATCTGTACCACAGGTACAACAGATGCTGTGCCATGATCCTTCCACAGGGACAGTCACTGAGGGATGCTTTGGTCCACAGTTGACACCCCCAGGGTCTTCTATGTTTTCCCGCATTGCCACTGAAGAACGGGTTTTTATAAAAAAGCAGCAATGTGCAAGCCAAGGATGATTCTCATTTCCCCTTTCTGGCCTCAGCAGACATGGTTTCCATTTGTGTTCATTTTCCATGGAAACTGGATCAATATCCAAAATCTATTAACTCACCCATCTGAACTAGCTTCCCCCCACCAGAAAGCCATGAAATTAACCATTTGGTTCATCCAATTCTAAATTTATCTAGTAATGCCAAACTTTCCCTGAGAAGTCCCCCCCCCCCCACAGGACAGTAATCAAGGAGCCTGAATTCTCACCACTGACATTAATGAAGGAAGTTCACTTTGTACAACAATAGATGCGCACAGTATTTCCAGCTGCAGCTGTCTGCACTAAGCACAAATTCTCTTAAGAGCACACAGGGGGGGCAACCAGTCCAGGGTCTGGGTTTCTCTCTCTCTCTTTCCACCCCCTCCCCAGGCCCCCAGTAAGGCTCCACACTGGCACAGCTGTGGAGTTGAGTCCTTCGCCTAGTATCCTAGACCAAGTTCCCCGCCACTCTCTCTCTGTGAAACAAGTGCTCTGTATCCTTGCTTCAAGTAGCTGACACACACACACACACACACACACACACACACACACACACACACACACACACACACACACACACCTGAAAAAGGTCAGACACAGATTTACTCTTTATGTACTTCTGAGCAGACTATAAGGTAGATACTGCCACCAGGATACTCTAAGGCTCTTACAAGGGTACCTAGGTATACTGAGTGAAATTAATACTAATACAAATGGTAATGTTGACCAAACAAGGCTTTCAGGAGCGTCCACAGTATCACCAAATAAATATAAGTACTCTCAAAGGTTAATTGCTGTCTAAAGGACCAGCTGCAATGAAAGGTTTAAATACATTTAATAAATAATAAAATAATATGAAAATACTAGATATCTGTTTACAGTAAACACCACAGTTTCCGCCACAGGAAATTTTAAAGTAATACAGATGAATAGATTCACAGAGATGCAGAAAATCAGTACTTGTATAATCTCACTGTATTTTCCTGACTACTCTAAAGAATTATCATTCCCTGGTTACTTAGTAAAGCAAGGCAAGATGAAGTGGGTGAGTGGTCTTTTTTTTTTGAAACCTGACAAAGAAAGGAAGTGCTCTGATACTTCAGTCTCTAGTATTAAAACATCATTTTTGACCTGGATTACAGAATATCACATACATTTGGTCATCAGACTGGTATATTAACCACCTTTACTAAGAACTGAACCAGAATCTCCCACATGTGTTACCATATACACAGAGCATTGCTAAGTTGTGTTGCAGCTGCTAGAAGTCACAAAACAATTTCTAACTTCCACCCTTCCAGTGTAGCATTTAGTTCACCCCCAAGGACAGTACAGAAGGCGTCCTAGTACAGACTTTTTAGGATTGAGACCTGTGCGATACAATCTCTGTGGCCTAAATTAAGTAATTTTAATTTTAGGATATTTTTTCTCAAAGTTAGCTGTGGCTGAACTTAACCTCTTCTCTTCCAGTATCCTCTGTTACAATATTAATGTCAGCAGTTGTAATACAGTCTGACATATAGGTGTATTTTTCTGTCCAGCAGGACTTACTGTTGGTGAATTTTTTTAATACAAGCAGTTTTGCAGATACATCAGCAGCTGTACAAATCAGTTTGATATACAAATGACATATTATTCTTTACAAAACTCCAGCTAGCTGTGCTGTTATATGTTACGCATCCACTGACCTGCTTCTCTTGGCACAGGTGGCAATACATTATATCGTCACATTCCCCGTCAGTGGTGCAGATCTTATCACCATCTCAAAAACATGCCAAATGTACTGAAGTAAATAGACAAAGTTCTCTCTTTGGGCATCATCCAGAAGTGTAGGCCCCTTTTCCACTCCTGGTCTTTGCATTCCAGCATTTTTTTCAGAACTTTTATCAACAGGTATAGTTATTCCACTATCAAAGTGCAGTTAGCAGGCATCACTAGTTTTCATATAGGTCAGAATAACTCTGCTGTAGTCTCTGAGGATTTCTAAAGCTTTCTTCAAGGCCACATTTCTACTTTGTCCCCCAATCAGGGAACCAGCTTCTCCTTGCGACACTACTGTCATGCTGCAAGCATTGACTCAACTTCCATTTGACCAAGCAGCATCAGTAGATATAAAATTCCTATCTTGGAAAACAATTTTCAGGTAGCTGTCACTTCTTCAGCTAAGCACATATCGGAGATGCAGGCACTATCCTGCAGACTTCCATACTTGTTTATTCAGAAGGACAGTGTTTTGCTGAGAACTAATGCATCCTCCCTAAGGTGGCATCTGAAACAAATCTAAATTGGGCAGTACATCTACTAGTCTTTTTTTTTTTTTGCTTTCATTCTGTAGTAAAGGCAAAACATGTTTCATATGTTAGATGTCCATTGCCAGCTCAGGCTTTATTTTCATAGAACTAAACCCTTCAGAAAGCCTGACCAACTATTTGTGGCATTCTCCAAACAAAACTGGGCAAGGCTATGACCAAGGTTATTCGGTCTAGATGATTATCTGATTGTATTTCATTTGTGTACAGTGAAAATGGTCTGACCTTGAAATGTAAGCCTAAGGGTCATTCCATGGCCTCTTCTACAACCTTTACTAGTAGACTTCCTGTTGATATCTGTGCAGCTACTACTTGGTCAACAGTTCACACATTTGTGTCACTTTATGAGCTGGATGAATAGGGTGTTTCGCTCATCCTTTGGTTCCACCATTTTAAGGAATGTCCTCCTGTGATACCTCCCAGGACTATAGGCTTGGGAATCTGTCCCAGAGTTGAATTGGATGAAAATAGACATTGGATACAAAAGTTATGTACTTAATGTAATAAGATCCACTTTTGATTTTCATCTGGTTCAGTGTCCCTCCCACTTGCCCCCTATCAGGTTGTCAAGACAGATTGACATTGGCATTCTGTGTAAGTAGGCAGTCATTACTACCTAAATAACAAACACTGCTGGTGAGGGAAAGAAAACGGACACCACTAACTAAATTTTAACATTTTTGTTCGATTTAATGCTACTGAACTTCTTCAGAAACACACCCAAATGTTTCACAGAGTATAAATACCTATCAAAGGCATCACATGTAATGAATAACCAATAAAAATACATTTTCAATTTACTCTAATGAATAATGATATAACCATTACTTATAAAATGTATATGTGTGTGTGCGTACACTGTAAATTGCAAATTTGTGTAATCCACTACTTACAGAAAATATCTGCATACATTAACAATTGTAAAACTATTATAAATTTGACATTATAAAACATACACTAAAATCTTTGTGCCTGTAAAAAGCATTTAATGTTGATCATGTCATTTAAACCCGGAAGCTGGTCAGCTTTACCATGATCTACCAAATTGCTTCACGTCACTCTAAAAGTGTTTTATAGTCACCACTGAAAAGTGCATTGTTTGCCCTTTCCAATACACAAAGGAAAACTTTTTGAACAAAGGACATTCCAAAGAATGTATAGCTAAAGCGTTGGACATGTCCTTTTTCTTGATGGCCAAAGTGTGTTCATAAGTACGTTTATTCAAAGTACGTATAGTTTTCCCAATATAAAAATGCTCACATGAAGCACATTGAGCTAAGTAAACAATATTGGTGGTTTTACATGTGTAATGTCCCCTTGATGTTAAGGTCCTTTTGTGCTTAAAAGTGATTGTGGATGTTCCACTAATAAATCTACGTTGTCTACATGATAGACAAGGAAAAGTGCCTGGAGTTAAGTCACAAATGGACTTTGAGTCTCTGGATCCTCTCTCTAAAAGCATCTTGATGTTACATACTTTTTTGTAACTAAAAACAGGAAGGTCACCTAGAATCTTTGCTAAATCAAAGTTACCTAGCACCACTTTCCAGTTAAGAATAATGTCTCTAATGGTCATTTCATTGGTAATAGGTAAGGAAAAGGGCAAATTATATTTGTCCGTAGTGTTGTAAACTACTTCCAATCTATTTGAATCAATTTCATCACAGGAGGCTAGAATAGGACTTGCAATATTAGATCTCAATCTAGAAACTTCACCAATAATTTGATTTAACCCCTGTCTATAAAGAAACCTTTTAACTTAAAAGTTTCTTCCAGGAAAATGTCATCTCTACTAGTTAATTGACTAAGCCATATAAACTGTCCCTAAACTACACCTCATTTCATGTGATGAGGATGTAAGCTATCATGATGGTGATGTTTCTAGATTGAGATCTAATATTGCAAGTCCTATTCTAGCCTCCTGTGATGAAATTGATTCATATAGATTGGAAGTAGTTTACTACACTACGGACAAATATAATTTGTCCTTTTCCTTACCCTATTACCAATGAAATGACGACCATTGGAGACATTATTCTTAATAATTGGAAAGTGGTGCTAGGTAACTTTGATTTAGCAAAGATTCCAGGTGACCGTCCTGTTTTTAGTTACAAAAAAGTATGCAACTTCAAGATGATTTTAGAGAGAGGATCCAGAGACTAAAAGTCCATTTGTGACTAAACTCCAGGCACTTTTCCTTGTCTATCATGTAGACAATGTAGATTTATTAGTGGAACATCCTCAATCACTTTTAAACACAACAACAGGACCTTAACATCAAGGAGACATTACACGTGTAAAACCACCAATATAGTTTACTTAGCTCAATGTGCTTCATGTGAGCATTTTTATATTGGGAAAACTATACGTACTTTGAATAAACGTATTTATGAATACACTTTGGCCACCAAGAAAACGGAAATGTCCAACGCTTTAGCTAGACATTCTTTGTAATGAGCTTTGTTCAAAAAATTTTCCTTTTCTGTACTGGAAAGGGTAAACAATGCACTTTTCAGTGGTGACTTTAAAACACTTTGAGTGCCGCGAAGCAATTTGGCAGATCATGTTAAATGCTGACCAGCTTCCGGATTTAAATTACATGATCAACATTACATGCTTTTTACAGGCACAAAGATTTTAGTGTGTTTTATAATGTAAAATTTATAATAATTTTACAATTGTTAATGTATGCAGATATTATTTTTTGTAAGTAGTGGATTACACAAATTTGTGATTTACAGTGTATGCACACACATGTACATTTTATAAGTAATGGTTATATCATTATTCATTAGAGTAAATTGAAAATTTATTTTTATTGGTTATTCACTACATGTGATGCCTTTGATAGGTATTTATACTCTGTGAAACATTTGGGTGTGTTTCTGAAGAAGGTCAGTAGCATTAAATCTAACAAAAACGTTAACATTTAGATTGTGGTGTCCGTTTTCTTTCCCTCACCAGCAGTGTTTCAGTTGTTTGGTTTGGATTTCTTTTTTTTGTGTTTTTGGAGTCATTATTACCTGTATCATGTAACCATGTAATGTATCGTATAACCATATAATGTCTTCCGTCATACAGTTTAGAAATGAGTTAGTATGGGAGTTATTTTCTTATTATTGATTATGTGGTTGTTTGTTTGAATTTTACTTTTATCGGGAAGAAACTTGATTTGAGGTAGTAAGGTGGAGACTCTGTAATTATGGGTAGGGGAGGAGTTGGTGACCTGGAACTTAAGAGCTTCAGATTTGGTGCTGAGGTTGGATCCAGTAGGATCTGACAACCCATAGTTGAACCATATGTAAATTGGACAACACGGATGTGTTGTGGACATTCAAGATGGCTGCACATTGAGTAACAGCTTAATTCTAGCTCTCCCAGTATGAAAGCAGAAACTTAGCAGAGAAAGCCAATGGATTTATATTCATGGGTAAATTTCAGTAACCGGCTAATAAGTGTACTGCCTGGATGCCAGGAAAAAAAGCAATACAGAGGACCTGAAAGAAAATCTGCTATAAAAGGTGAAGAAACACTAACTGGGAGAAGTACTGCACCTGTTCACCAAAAAGCAGTGCAAGCTGCAGACATGACTTCAGTAACCTACAGGAAAGTATAAGACGGGTGCACACAGATCTGATTAAAATAAACGAAACACTGATGGAGCACATCAACTCTTAACAACAAAAGACTGGAAAAAATGGCAGAAGCTTTAAACAGATATTCAGATGAGGTGATAAAACTGCAAACATCAGAGAGGGAAATGAGAAAAAAGGCCGGCTTGCTATGAGACTGCTCAAGAAGAGATGTTTAAAAAAATAATAATTAGAGGACAGCGCATGTAGGGGAAAATTTGCAGCACCAGATAAACTGGAAGGAACATACCATGTTTTATAAAAGCACAAACAAGCATCTGGACTGTTATTCCCCAACAGGAGTTGTGAATTTAAAGGGCACGTGTGTATACTCAAAACCTGGCTATGAGAAAGCAACTTGGATCTTTAATAGTAAAGATGCAATCCTAACGGCAGGAGGAATTAATTTTGACAAAACTGTGGCAGAAAGGCAAAATACTATAAGTGGGAAACATCAAAGTATTTGTGGGGAATAATCACTCATACACCAGGCAGAAGAGGAGTAAATTTATTCAACTATTCAGGGAATGTCAGAAAGAAGGTGTGAGATTCAAACTGCTCTACCTAGCTGTCTTAAAATATTCTTCCCTGGAGGACCAGAATAATTTTTTGATTTGAAACGGAAGGAGATTCTGCTTCTTGTTCTTCTGGTAATAAAGACCACAGAGAGACTGTGGGAGTAAAACCTTTTCCAATGTTTCAACAGAAAAGGGAAAAAAGCACAAGAGTCGAAGAATCAAGTACACTGGAAATGAAGTAGACAGGATTTTGGAGATAGAGATGAACATGAATTAAACCAGTAACTTGAAAATTGACAAAATGTGGGATTACAGAACAATAATTTTGTTTGTGAAACATGACGGAACAAGAACATCTGGAGCTATTTGACTTTCTCTTGGACTTTGTTAAACTTGTAGGGGACTGTAATGCATATGTCCTACTTCATGTGATTTAATGTTCAGAAAAAAATGCTTGGAGGGGAAGAGGAGAGAAAGTAAACTGGAAGTAAATCAACATTTTTTTTCATGGTACTATTTTTATAGTGTACAATTTCCTTTGCATGCTATAAATTAACATTTTCTCTTTTTTTTGTATAATGGGGGATACTAATGTAAACAGGTGCTCTTGTTTCGTCTTTCTTTCTCCCTTTCTCCTTGTTCAGTTTTAAGAAATGTAGGTACTGCAATGTAAAAAAAAAAAAGAGCATGACAAAAGAAAAAAAAAGTGTGCTTTTTTTTGCATAGGGGAATGACTGGATTAAGGTCCTTAGCTTGATCTAGTAATAAGCTTTAAGGGAAAAACACAGTCCTTCAGCACATAGAATGTCACCAAGTAAGCACAAGCAGGCAAATCTTCAAGAAACAGTTTTAATCCAGCAATAAAGGCTCTCCTAAAAACATTAACGATAGCAGCATCCACAATACGTTTTCGTCACTTATTTCACCAGTTAAGCTTTAAGGGAAAGCAAGTAAATGAAAAAGAATATTGGATATTATCGTTTTTTTATACCAAGCAAAAGTAGCAATTTGTATCAGTTTCTCATTTCTCCAGGAGGCAATCTGATAGAGAAGTGGCCAGGAGATAATGTTCTCTGAAAGCATTAATGTTTAATCAACTGATAGACGGAAGTAGCAGTCCACAAAAATCATAAAAACTGATAGGCCAAAGAACAGCCATAAAGACTAATGAGTGGACTATTGAGGATAATAAAGAAATGATGTATTGTTATGCAAAAAGCCCAGAATTTCCAGACATAAGACAAGCAAAATGATTAAGAGAGAAATTAGAGGAAAGAAAAATACTTGCACTGTCAGTCTTCAAAATAGAAATGCATTCATTAATACAAATCAGTATATAGATCAAGCAACTTTGATCTGTTTGGAAAAAGAAGCATCCGAGGAAGTGCGAAAATCTAAATAAAACCAAGAGATTTGAAAAGTATAAAAAAGAAATATTGACATTAGAAAAAAAGATTTGATATGGTGGAATATTTATGCAAGGAAAAGCCAAATTAATCAATATAAAGAAGGCAGCCCCAAAAATATTCAAAGAGAAATACAGCCAAAGGCATCCTGATATGGAAATTTCAAAATAAAACAAAATATCACGAAGATGGAACATAGAAAAGAAGATTAGTAACATAGAAGGTAAAAAAACAGAAGTTGAAGTTATGGAGTGCCTGTGAAGGGAAGGATTTGGTGCAGAAGGTGCAACACGGGTTACATCACAGCATGATGGAGTGAGTCCCAAAGTAAGGAGAAGTAGGAAGATCAGTAAACATTTGAAAAAGAAATATGGACATGGCAAAGAAAGAGATTTAATGTGGTGTAATTTATGCAAAGGAGAAAGGAAAACTAACCAGTCTAAAAAGAGCAACACCAAAGATATTTGAAGAGAAATATAGGCAAAGGAATCTGGACATGGAAAACTTTATAATGCAAAAAATAAGAAGACTAAGAGGAAAAAAGACATTAGTAACGGAGAAGTTAAAGAAGTAGAAAATTGAGGTTATGGAGAATATGCAAAGTGAAGGATTCGGTGTAGAAAATCGAAGTCAGAAAGCACCTCAACAGGATAGCATGATGGATATCCAAATTAAGGGGAAACAAGTAGAATAATAAGTAATTGGTCAGGCGCCATATGAAGATAATTTGGAGCCTTCCACAGGAATCCAGTATAAATGTTCACTTGAAGCTAGACAGCAAGGGAAGGAGCGGGAAACTGTGTGAACTCTGGCAGTCAATGTTGAGTGATACGCCAGTGAGTTTCCATATGACAGAGCAATGTATGACGCAGGATAAAATTGAAAAGAGTGCGCCACCGGAAGATGCTATAGAACCTTCTATAGAATGTCGGCAGGAAATGGAAAAACAAAGGATGTGCCCTCAGTTTGGAAGAAAATGAGCTAAGAGAATTGTGCGAGTTAATAGACCTATACAGATACATCAAGATCAATGGAAGAAATAGAAGGTTAATAAAACCCAAAAAAGTCAGAAGTCTGAAAACAAACACCGTAATTAGGACTGTTCATAGAGATCCATCCGATTTATAACAGGAGTAAACAGGATATATTACTGTGCAGCTAAATTAGTAACTGAACGTTCTACCACAAGAACACAGGGTAGTGAAGGAAAGGAAGGGGAGAAATCAAATACCATAATGGAAATATCAAATAGAGAAAACTATAAAGCAGTTAAGATGAAGTGTCATTGTTAAGACTACAGTCTAGGGAATAGATCAACAAAAATACTAAAAGATAGATGTGATAGAAAGCGTTCCACAGTGTTAGTGCACAATGGATCCTTGTCTATTCTATCGCATATAAACTAAACATTTCAGCACAGGTGGAATAACTTAGAAGATATGAAGATAAATATAAAGGAAAAGTACAAAATAATCAGTGTATTGATTACCCAAAAAAGTTTTATAGAGAATTGGGAAACAAGGTAAAAGGAATTGAAATGCTGTCAAAAAGAAGAAATAGATGCATTTTTGAGAAATATCCTATGAAGATCCTCCGGAACATAACAAAGATGCTAAATGGATAGAAGTTAAAAAAATAAATTTAAAGGTACGGGATATGAAATGGGATGAAGTAACAGCCAAAGAGATTGAAGTAAAGTTGAGAAAAGCCTCTAATTGGAAAACTTCAGGCCTAGGTGCAGTACCTAACTTTTGGCTAAAAGTATTAACATAAATACTCGAAGATTTAACCATGACAAGAACTATTTATATACAAACCCTGAACAGACATCAACCTGGCTAACAGGAAAAACAATGCTCCTACTTAAGAGTGAACCTACAAGCTACCCTATAAATTATAGACCAATAACTTGCCTTCTGACAACATATAAACTATGCACGAGAATTGATGCCAGCAGAGTTTATAGTCATTTAGAAGAAAACCTAATTATGGTAGTAGAACAAAAGGGCAATAAAAGAAAGTCATATGGAACAAAGGGTCCTTTGGTAAATAAAGTCATAGTGGAAAACTGTTAAAAGGGGAAGAATCTAAGTATGGCATGGATTGACTACAAAAAAGCATTTGATAGTATCCCATATTCATGGATAAGAGTGCTTAAAATGTATAAGATACATTCTATGCCGATCAACTATATTACAGTGACCATGAAATGAAGGACCACTTTGCGATTAAGCCATGATAAAGGACAAATTATTATCCCAGAGATAAAAATTCAGAGGGGGATATTCCAGGGTGACTCTGTCACAGCTATTTTCCTTGCCCTTATCCCATTAAGCTGTCTACTTAACAGCTTGGGCCATGGCTATAATTTGGCTCCTAGAAAACAACAGTGTAAATACTTCTCATTTTCTCTTTGTCTGATTTAAAACTGTATAGTACATCAGATGAGGAACTGAAAGCTCAACTGCAAGTTGTCAAAACATTTTCAGATTGTCATTTCATCTTGATAAATGTACAAAAGCAACCTTTTAAGGCAGGAAAACTGCAACACCAGGAAAACAGTCTGGGACAAGAATGTGATATAAAAGAGCTTGAGCAAGGAGGAGTGTATAAATATTTGGGAATTGATGAAGGATCAACAGTAAAACATGAACAAATGCGAATAAAACTTAAAAATATTTCAGAAGACTTAAATTTGATCCTGAAAACATCACTGACATCCAGGAACAAAATCCAGACTACAGACCAATTTGCTCTTCCTGCCCTAACTTCAGTTTTGGTGATTGATTGGCTCCAAAATGTGTTTGATAGATTAGATAGCCAAACAAGAAAGATGCTTCATGCTCACCAAATGATTTATTAAAATCAGTGCATACCAAGATTATATATTCTCCATTTTGGAGGAGGGATGGGCCTCCTTGAAATTGATTAAATGTGTTGATTTGCAATTGTGGGACTCCACACGTCTGCTGACCTCACAAGATCCAAACGTAGTGAAAGTTTTGAAGCAGGAGGAAAATAAATCTAAGATGACTTCTCTGTCGGCATCGAGCAGGAATGGAAATCAAGCCAGAAGTAGATAAAAACCAGGTGGCAACTGAATGTGCCAAAAACCAAGAGAGAGAATATAAGGTGAAGGACCAGATGAGAAGGCAAGAAATGCAGAAAATGCATAAATATAGATGCAAGTGTAGAAAACTTCTGGAAGAACCTCCTTTTGATCAGGAATGAACACCGGAATGGATAAGGAGAGGCGAATTCAAATCAAGAGATGAAGGGTTAATATTTTAGGCACAAGTTAGTGGGCTATGTACATGTTGGTTTACAAAGTCCACTGAGCATGTGGGAGAAACAGACAAATGTAGGTTTTGCAAAACAGAATTGGAAACAGTTGCACACCTCGTTGCTGGTTGCAACATCCTAATGACAGAAGGACTGTATACTGAAAGGCATAATAATGTGGCGAGACTGCTGGACTGGGGATTGTGCAGACATTATGGTACTAAAGTGGCTGAAAAACACTGGAAACATGAGCCACAAAGCATCATAGAAAATTAAGTCTAAATCACATGGGATCATCCATTACCAGTAGTTCAAAAGACAGGTGCTAGAAAAACGGATATAGTGGATAAGAAAAGAAGACAAAAGCAGCATTTATAATTGAAATCACCACAGCCAGTGACTACAATGTCCTGCATACAGAGAGAGACTGTCCTAAAATATCAGGATTTGCAAGCAGAAATGCAGTATGAGCAACAGGCCTTATAAAAAAAAAGTCTGTAATTGTATTTGATATGCTGCCAATACATGCAAGTCCGTACGAATTGCAGGAGGAATACTTACTGGGCACATTGCATGTGCTGCGAAGAGTACTTTTGGCTGACATCAGAGTGAAACCATACTAATTTCATGAACTTTAATCATACTTTGACTTGGGAGTGGGGTCCATTCCTGTCATGGTATTAGAAACCCAAAAGATATGGAGAAATTAAAAACTGTGAGAGCTATAAAGAGGAGACAAAACCAGACAGCACTTGGTAGAAGCTGAGGCTGCACCATGTGTCTTAGCATGGATAACCTTTCTTTTAGGTTAGCTCAAGTTTGAGTTTGGCTGTCATTTTGGAACATTTCTTCCTATTAGGAGGGTAAAACTTCAGTATTTGAAAATGTATGTAGTTTTGTGTGTTAATAGGTTTAAAAGGGGTATTGGGGAGTGTTTTTTGTTTAAGGGCTTTCAGTAAAACGAATCGTTTTGTAAGATGTGACAGTCTCGAATGGATATGACAAGAAACTGATTAAAAGATCAACCTGCCAGTCTGTGTGCATGTAACACAAAACCTGGAACTAGACATTAAACAAAAAAGCTATTAAATATAAAAGGTGGAAATAATATTGTTTTAATAAAATATTGCTTTTTGAAATGTCTTTAAATGTCAGAGGTCTCGCACATAGATACAAAAGAAGAAAGCATAGCGACATGTATTAAAAATGTAGAGTGCAAATACCTAGGCTGCAGAAGAGACACTTGAGAAGAACTGAACATGGAATTTGATAAAGAAAGGTTTTCAGGGTGGTTATTCAGTGGAATACCTGGGTAAAAAGGAAAATAGGAGTGCTTCTGTTAATTGCAAGAGGAGCTCCAATAGTGATAGAAGAGGAAAAAAAGGATTAATGGTAGATTTGTACTATTAAGGGGCTACTGGCAATGGAGGAGAATTACATAGACCTGTATCTGTATTCCGCCTAAAACTGGTGTAATGGAGCTTAAGAAAATTCTGGGAGAAATCAGCTTTCAGCAAAGAATATTACTTGTAGGTGGGGACTGGAATTTGGTTAGTGAAGATGTGTCTGGGGGGGGCTAGAAGGGAAAATATGACAAAGAAGGATAGATATTTGAAGAAATTTATGAAATTGCTTGAGACAGAAGATGTGAATTTAGTACTAAGAATTTTGAGTGTATTTACATATTCTCCAAGGTACAAAAATTGGGCTAGGCTAAATAGAATTTATATCTGAAGGAACATGTGCATTTAATTACTGGGTACATTTCAAGACCTTTAATTATCAGATCACGTGCCAATAATAACTAAAAAATGCAAGGTGATGAAATAATGAGAAACTGGTGCTTTCCCATCTGTCTGCTAAAAAGAGAAATTTCAGGAATGGGTTTTGGAAATGATTCAGGAGCTACTACAGAAGGTAGAACTTTCTTCTGAAAATAAAGCAAGAGAGTGGGATAAAATTAAAGCTGGAGTTTAAAGGTAGGGTGGAAGAAAAGAAAGGGAGACATGGTTAAGAAGTAAGAATTATTTAGATGGACTGACAATTGTTAAAGTATTGCAAAATAGGGGGAATCTCTCAGAACAAGAAAAGGACCAACTGCAAAATGCTGAACAGGAAAACTGGGATTACCTCGATAACATGCATGAGTTTAGAAAGATTAAACAATATTTTTTTGATAATTCTAGAGCACAAAAACTTTTAGCACAACAAAGCAGGCAACAAAGTTCGATATGGATAGTAAAATACAAGCAATTAAAAAAATCAGTGATATAATTGGTATGGCAGTCAAGAAAAGCTGGCTGTATTTGCAGGTATTATTTTATACATGACAAAGCAAAAATGTTACACAGAACTGTAATGTCCTTTTCCAAGACCATTTCAAGTCTTTCCAGGATGCAAAGTTAATGAAGCTAAAACAAAGGCGATGTTGGTAAATTTTATATCCACACATGAATTGGCCCAACAATATCCATATTTGTGGGGACATGATAAAATTATTTAGGAGTATGCCTCTGTTGTGGCAGCTAAGGATATGTGACAAGAGTCTAAACAGAAGATAATGCAAACATTGAGAAACTGGAGGATTTATTACATCAATATGGATAATAAGATACAAGCAATTAAAATGTTTTTGCTCCCTTTAATCTTGTACACAGGTCAGGCATATTTTTATCAACCAGAGGAGAAGCTATGTAAAGAAATTTGAAAAAAGCTGAACGATTTTATCTGGGAGGGGTAGATGGCCAGGGTGAGGTGGGATAATCTGATTGTTGCAATAGAGCAAGGCAGACTAAGATTACCCAATTTGAGGGGGTATTTTAGAGCAACACAGTTAAGGCTCTTATACATAACACAAGCAGAAAACTAAAATTCAAAGTGGAAATGAAGATTATATGGGGAGGAAGCTCAAGAAACAAGACGAGACTGGGATTTTCGATGCTGACTCTTTTAAAGAGAAAGGCAATCATGCATATTATATTCAGAAAATAGCAGGGAGTATTTTAAGAACTAAACCAGCACAGGAATGGAGAATAGAGATTCTGCTGATAGGCATGACTGCAGTTAGGGATGCAGACAATAGGCAAGAGGGGGCTGGAATTTATTGGAGAAAACTGGCAAAGTAACTAAGGTATTGGAAGCAAAGAACTAGAAATGGAAAGGTAATAGAATGGGAAGGTGGCAAGAATTTATTTGGACTGCAGGTTAGAGTCTGTCTTCCCTATCAAGGATTGACAGAGTATAGGCAAAAATAAATGGGGGGTGAGTCTTAAAAATTCTGCCAGTGCTGGTCTTTCATTTAATAATCTCTATAACAGAAGCTTCTTTAAAAAAGGAATTATTAGTAGAGCATATAAAATATTGCATGATAACTATAAGCATCAATCAGAGGAGCTTAGAAAGGATTGGAAAGAGATTGGGTAAGCAATTCAGAGACAGTGGTGGATATATTCATCTCCCAAATATGCAACAAAGTCTAGAAGGTTTAGGATCTTAGCCTGGAAATGTTTGTATAGGTATTTTTATACCCCAAGTAGACGCCAAAGAATTTTTCCTTAGGTGGCTAGCAAATGTTGGAGGTGTGATGGGGAAGAAAGAGGTGGTTGAGAACATGTTTTGGAGTGTAATGAGTTGGCAGAAATGAGATCACTACAGACCACTCTGCCGGGGATGCTGGGTGAGCAGATTGGATTGAATGGGGAGATGATTTTTTTGAGCTAAGATACAAAATCTGAATTGCCTACACATAGTCTGAATTGCCTACACATAGTAAAGCCTTGCTGACTCTAATTATGGAGTCTGCCAAAAAAGCAGTTACTAGAAAATGGATATCAGTCTAAACCAACTTTACTAGAAGTAGAGTGAATAATAGTACCAGAGATAAAACAACTGGAATTGGGATCTTTAGAAAAGGGAAGGAGCAAACTACATAGGAAAAGTGGGAATTGTGGGAACAATATACACAGAGAAGGAATTATTTTTAAAAGAAAGTAGGATTTAAATAAGCTGTACAACGCTTTACTGACAATAACTGGTTAGATTATAAGTGATGTATAATGTTTGCAACTACAGTTTCAGTAGCGCCTGTGATGCGTAATGTTTGCAACTAAAGTGGTGTCAGTGTTTGTTTTTCATTTATATAAATGTAAGATTGCTTATGTCATATGTGATGATTTAATAAAGGTATATTTTCTTTTAACATAAAACAACAGAGCATTGATCAGAGGGAAGCAGAATGTAAGGAAGTACCACTGTTGTTGGTGGGTCTTGATGCAGAGAAAGAATTTGACAGAGTAAGCTGGGTCTTTGAGTAGGGCAATGGAAGCATTTGCATTCTCTGATTAAAATTCTATGGTTGATTTAGGAGGATATATGAGGGACTGGAAGTGAAAATTGAAGTGGGTGGGTTCCTCTCTGTTAATTTCTGCCTGAGCAGATGAACGAGGCAGGGGTATCCTCTTTCCCCTATATTATATTTTGAAAACTTGGCAAAGAAAATAAGGCAGTCCTAAATTCAAGTATATAATTGGTATGGTAGTCAAGAAAATATGACTCTGTTTGCAGATGATATGGTATACCTGATAAAACTAGAAAAGGACATTACTGTTTTGTGGAACATTTTGAGACAGTTTCATATCTTTTTGGGATGCAAAATAAATGAAGCTAAAACAAAGGCAATAGCAGTAAATTATGTACCCACACATGAATTTATTTAGCAATATCCATATTTATGGGGACATGATAAAATGAAGTATTTAGTAGTATGGATTAAAAATGATACCAGTGTAGCAGCTAAGGGTATCTTTGAAGAGGCTAAAAAGATGATACAAAAAAACTGAGAAATTTGAAGCTGTGTTATATGGATATGGATAGTAAGAAAGGAGCAGTTAGCCCCTTTAATCTTGTACACAGCTCAGGCACATTTTTATCAACCAGAGGAAAAGTTGTAAATAGCAATTAATAGAGCTGAAGGATTTTTATCTGGGAGGGGAAGATGGCAAAAGTCAAGTGGGATAAGTTGATTCTTCCAGTAGAACAAGGCAGATTGGGATTGCCCAGTTTGAAGAGGTATGTAGGTCTGTGTGTTTGTACAGCTTTAAGAAGCTTCCTAGGTGCTTGCACAAGTGTATAAATACTGAGCATGTGCGAGCCTGACTGCTATTTTATAGTAAGCTGTTGATGTAAGCATGCATGTTTGTATAGTCTATTAATCAATTTGTTTATATTTTGTAAAGCTGCCATCCATCCTGATGTTTCTATGTAATAAAGTGTGTAAAAAAACTAACTACTCCGTTAACACTGGAGGAATAAATAGAAGTGAATTATCCCTACTGCGCGTATAATTTGCAAAGCAGGTCAGAAACGAATTTCAGGTATTAAAACTTGTTCAGGCTATTTCTTCGTAAAATATGAAATGAGGCATTCAGAACTTTCTAAACGAATTTCTAAGTAACATAAATATCCAATATCACAATATATTAATAGAAATATTCAAAATAGCTACAGAAAATGTTTGAAGTAAAGTCCAAATCGCCTAAAATGAATAAAATGAGGGAAAAGACTGGACTGCATTTTTTTTTTTTTTTTTTGCTAAGCACTACTTTTTCACATTAATCAAAGCTATTCAGGTTGTCTGAAGTGTATGAAGTGTTCACATGTTTGTGCAGTATTACAGTACAGTTATTTCGCAAATACAGCCATTCCAGACCATATTTTGCAAAGTAAAGCATTTTGAAGAGTTTTTTGTGTATTTTAATGTTACAAAGTGCTGGCTGTGTGCATGTTCGTATGTGATTATAAGGGCCATATTTTTCAGTGTATCCGAGTATAATTTGTTGGCATGGCAGATGGATTTCATAGACCAACTCCACTTGTGTTTGACCGTAATATTGCAGAGAACTGGAGACTGAGCAAGAGTACGATATTTTCATATAGGCTGCATTTTCTGATAAAGATGATTGTACAAAGGCATTTGTTCTACTTAATTTAGCTGGTTCGGAAGCCATAGAAAGGGAGCGTTCATTTTTGTATGTACCTGCTGTCTTTGTAGGAGAGGTAGAAACCGCTATGTAGATGTTCCTGGCTGAGTCAAGGGAGGACCCCGAATGCTTAAAGCATAAATTTAGAGAAATGTGCAACTCCCAAATGAATGTTACAATGGAAAGGCACATATTTTACAGAGGGGATCAAAGGCCTGGTGAAACTTTTGCAGCATATATAAGACTTGATAAACAAAGCTACAGCGTGCAGATTTGGTGATTTAAGGGATGAACTGATAGAAGACCGACTTGCGTGTGGTATTAAAGAAGATGCTGTGCGAAAGATTTTGCTTCTTGACAGTGGTTTAACTTTGAATAAGGCCATTGAGATTTGTCAGATATATGAGCTTATAGAAAAGCACACAAATATGCTTACAAACGAGATGCATGCTTTCAGTAACTTCTGAACCCCATGTTGATAGTAGTATGCAGCTTGTGGTTAACAGAAACAGGCCCCAAACACATGACTGCAACTGTAAACCCTGCAACACTTGAAAGAAAACCCCGTAGTAGCTTTCCAGCAAGTTCTAAGGCGTGCTCTAGAAACCACACAGTCTCAGTGAAGCACAAGAGTGAGTCAGCAAACTCAAAGCATTTGCCTATACCCAGTTTCATAGCTGACCGTTGTAATTGTGGAGGAAGTCATGAGCCTAAAAGGGAAAAATGTTTAGCTTCAGGTCAGCAATGTCACAAATTCAGTGAGTGGAATAATTTCAAAAGATTTTGTATGTCAAAGGGCACACATTCTTTTATTAAAATGGAACATTCAAAGAAACAAGTTGATCAATTGCAAAGCTGCAACCTTAGAGCTCAAAGTTGACACAGGTTCAAAGTGCAGTGTTATGTCTGCAGGAAACATTTGTTAGTGTGTAATGGTGATAAGCTTGTTGCTTATGGTGATGAAGAGATTCAAACCAAGGACTCAGTAGTA
This sequence comes from Protopterus annectens, assembly GCF_019279795.1. Classification (NCBI taxonomy): domain Eukaryota; kingdom Metazoa; phylum Chordata; order Ceratodontiformes; family Protopteridae; genus Protopterus; species Protopterus annectens. The sequence continues at coordinate 292,587,504 of NC_056746.1, forward strand.
CTTTCATGTTGTTCTGCTGGGAGAAGCTGCGACTTGTTTTATGTGGTCAAAAGGCATGTCCACACATGATTAGGGCTCAGAGACAGTTTGAAAATGGGACTGCTTTCATTTAATAAGGAGGTCCATCATGTTGGTTTGAAAGACCACAGTTGTAATTTCGCCCAATATATTTTTTCTGCCCATGTTGATCTTTTCGAAGACAAACTAGGCAAGCTTCAGTTGTGTACTCCATGAAACTCCATAGACCCAGATGTCAGCCCAGTTGTCAGACCAGCCTTGAGAGTTCAATTAGCTATGCAGAACAGAGTCAAAGCCAAGCTAGACAAAATGGTACAACAAGCTGCAATTTGTCCAGTTAATGAACCAATTGAATCTTCCATGGTGATTGCTCATAAGAAAAGCTCAGATGATGATAGAATATGTATTGATCCACAAGATTTGAACAAGGCACTAAAAATGACCCCATCATCCAATGCATACAGTCAAAGAAGTTGCAACGCGGATGCCAAATGCCACTTTTTTGTGTCTTGGATGCAGAGAGTTCATTTTGACAAATTTTGCTTGACAAAAAATCCTCATTGCTCCCTACATTCAATACTCCTTTTGCCAGGTACAGGTTTTTGAAAAAGCCATTTGGGATAAATTCTGCCAGTGAAGTCTTTCAGTGTGCAATGGAGCAATTTTTTTCTGGGTACCCCTGTGCTTTTATAGTAGACGACATTCCAGTATGAGGTAATGGTGGAACTGAGCATGATGGAAATCTTGAGAAAGTTCTAGACAGAGCTCATCAAGTGACTCTTAAGCAGAATCCTAAGAAATGCAAGTTCAGGTTACGAGAAGTTATGTTGGCCATTTGTTTACCAGTTCAGGCTTATGACCAGACCCTTGCAAGCAAACAGCAGTTCTCAAGATGCCATATCCAGACAATGCTCAAGCCCTACAATGATTTCTTGGCATGGATAAGTATCTAGGCAAGTTCATTCCAGACTTAAGTCAACTAACAGCACCGCTAAGAGAGCTGCCCCGTAAAGGTGTGTCGTGGTCATGGTTGCAACAACACCAAAGAGCATTTGATGTCCTGAAACAGAGAATTGCCAGTCCATCAACTCTCAGATACTATGATGTTCACAAATCAGTTACTCTTTTCTGTGATGCTTTTGAAATTTGGTCTTGGTGCAATCATTCTTTAAGAGGGTCAACCCTGTAACCTGTGCATCCAGATCTGTAGCCCAGACTGTAGCCTGTGCATCCCGATCTCTAACCCAAACTGAAATGCAGTATGCTCAGATAGAGAACTTTTGGCAGTTGTTTTGCATGTTCAAAGTTCCATGACTATATTTATGGTAGACCTATCCAGATAGAAACAGACCACCAACATCTAGTTATTGTTTTGAGAAAGCTCATGCATTCAGATCCAGATTGCAATATATGATGTTGATATTGCAGAACTACAGTTTCAGTCTTGTCTACACGAAAGGCAAACTTCTTTATCTTGCTGATACGTTGTCCAGATCACCCAGAAATACCACTGATCAGGAGAATGAGAAACTTGATTTTGAAGTCATGGAAGTGAGAAATTTTTCTTCCACATGTCTAGATGAGCTTAGAAATAATACAGCCTCAGATCCTGTTTTACAGAAGCTCAACCACTTTATCAATTGAGGATGGCCGTCAAAGCAATCTACCTTATTTTCCTTACAGAGATGAGATTTTGTCTGATGATTGCACTGTCATGAAAGGTCAAAAAGTCATTGTTCCAAAGTCCTTGCAACAAGAGTACATCACTATCTTGTATCATGACCACCCAGGAACCGATTATGCAAAAAGGAGGGCAAGAGGACTAGTGATTTGGCTTTCTGTGTCAAAGATATTGAGAGAGTACTTTCATCTTGTTCTGTATGCGGTAGTAGGAAGCCACATCAACAAAAGGAACCACTTTTGCTAAACTATATTCCTGAACTAACTTAGTTGACAGTAGCCACTGATATTCTTGAGTGGAATGGTCAACATTATTTGGTGCTAGTAGACTCTTTGTTAGAGATTCATCTGCTTTCTAATCTAGCATCCAGTACTGTCGTTACTAAGATGAAATGTCATTTTGGTGTTCATGGTAGTCCGCACAGTTATTTCTGACAGTGGTACACACTTTACTATCAAGCAGTTCAAAAGATTTGCCCAAGAGTGGAACTTTACTCATGTCACAAGTAGCCGTGAGTATCCACAGTGAAATGGTGTGGCAGAACTTGCAGTTCAAAGTGTGAAACAAGATAATAGTGATGTTTTCCTGAATCTCTTGAATCTTGGAAATGTTTCTCATGATAAACATCTTGGTTCACCTGCGCAAAAACGTCTGTCGAGACCAACCAGAACTACATTACCAATCAGTAGTAGTTTATTGGTTCCAAGTGCTAAGAATAATAGATTTGTGAAAGCTCATCTGTTACAGAAACACCTAGCCCAGAAGTCGTCTTATGACAATGTTCAGCGTTCCAATTCCTGAGGACATTCTAGTGAATATCCCTGTTCCTGAGATGAATCTTGAAATTTCTGATACTAGTTCACTGAAGACTGTCCCTGTTGCTAAACCCAATTCTGAATACTATGTTACTAGATCAGGTCGTATTTCCAGACCATGTTACAGATACACGGCAAGTTGGACATGTGCATTGTTTTTCTGATGTCTGTGTTTTATTGCATGTTTTATTCCAATGTCATTTCATAGGAGACGATTTAAGAGGGAGGAATGAAGATCAGTATGTGTGTGTACAGCTTTAAGAAGCTTTCTAGGGGCTTGCACAAGTGTATAAATAATGAGCATGTGCGAGTCTGACTGCCATTTTTGTAGTAAGCTGTTGAGATGTAAGCATGTATGTCTGTGTAGTCTGTTAATCAGGTTGTTTACATTTTGTAAAGCTGCTATCCATCCTGATGTTTCTCTGTAATAAAGCATATAAACGAAATACCCCTCCTGTTCATCTGTAATAGACTAGCGACAGGGTATTTCAGAACTACACAGTTAAGGCTGCTATACATAGCACAAGCAGAAACCTATAATTCAGAGTGGAAAGTGATGATGAATCTGGGGGAAGCTCAAGAAACAAGGAGAGACTGGGATTTTTGATGTAGACCTTTAAGGAGAATAATAGTCATACAAATTATATTCATAAAGTAGCAGAAAACTTTCTACCAGATGGAACTATATTAAGAACCTTGAATCCATGCTTGGTTGCACACCAGTCAGTACATATGACACAGTGAGGGGATTGTCAGCATGCATACCTCACCACCTACTCCACACAAACCAGAGTCATACATACCTGTGTATGCAGAGCTCCTCACCAGAAACGTGCCTAAACACCGTAGACCTCCCAAACACAAACACAAGCATGCTGCACATAGCTCCTCTGCAGAACATGATACACATATGTAGCTCTTAATGCTAAACACAAAACCAAATGCATTAGTCATAGGTGATTCCATCGTGAGACACAGATGTCCCTCTCACCAGGCTGAATAAGGTAAATTTCACAGTCAGCTGTCTCTAAGGTGCCAGGATCCGCCATATCACACATGCACTCAAGTCGCTGAACAACAGGTACTGTTATGATTCCGTCATAGTCCATGTTGGTGTGAATGACTTGACGTACCTCTCTGGACCATATGAAGAAAGACATGACTGAGCTTTCAGACTTGTGTCTCAGGGGGTCTACTTCAGTAGGCCGAATGTTTACTTACCCGACTTTCATGTTGCCAAGAAGAAAAGGCCGACAACCCCAGAACACTGACTTTCCACTCCAGGTAAGTAACCTCTTGGCCACCATTTTGAACTTTGCCCCTTACCCTCTCGGTAGTGCGATCTTGGAGTTGGTATATTTAGTTACGTGGATTGGGGTTGTTGGGGGCAAAGCCCCCCACATGAGTGGGTTTGGCTTGCTTAATTTTTACTGTTTTTATCAGGATGGCCAAGTGGTTACTTAACTGGAGTGGAAAGTCAGTGTTCCGGGATGTCGGTGTTGTGGGGTTGTTGGCCTTTTTGTCTCGGCAATATGAAAATTGGGTAAGTGAATGGTCTACTGAAGTAGACCCGTTTCAGGCTGGTATGTCCCTTGGCCTTAAGCAGCATTTTAGCTTCACCTAGGATGATGCTTCAGTGCAAACAGAAAATGATTGATTTGTGCTTTGCCAGAGATGGTCTTCATTTATCACCCCTGGGATTTTGGCTACTGGCCAAGGTTCTTGCCACCCCCACAGTGCCTTTTTTTAGGCAGTGTTTCAAGGACACAATTCCCAGTGTAAAAACTCAATCCAACAACAACCTCAAGGATGTTCTTCGTGTTTCACTGTTGCAGTCATCACATTTGGGTTATTTGCTTGCAGTAGCCCTCAGTCGGCCTGATTATCAAAGTCTTGGGTCCTGCATCGGTTGCCGTCTCATCTTCCATGATGTCAGGTAGTCAGGGATATAAAGCATGCAGCCGACGCCATTACGTCAGTCTTTCTTGCCATGCGGTGCCCGAAGCAGAAGCAGTTTGCAAGTGCCGGTCGGCCGACTCCTGAAATTTCGTTTTTCGAGTTTCAGACCTGAAGTCTTCTGAAAGAGAAGTACCCTGTTGTGGATCCTTTTCTCTTGCTCTAACCAATGTCAGAAAAAGTTAATAATTGTCTTGTCTGTGGAAAACAAATACCTCACAGAGATTTTCATTCTTACTGCATCACTGTTTGTTCATCAGTCGAGTGGAGAGATTTCGCTTGTGGATTATTTATTCTTACTGCATCACCTGTTTAGGACCAGAACACGACATCCCTCTCTGTCGGTTTTTTGCCTTGTTCAACACCCAAACTATTTGTCGGGCTATTTTTGTACCTAAATTCTTCCGCTCTCGTTCTCCGTACTCCGAAATGTTTTCGGTAAGCCATCCGACTACTGATCTTCCAAAAAAACAAAAGGATAAAGACAGAGACTGACGGCATAGGTCCAAGGCTGCCGACGATGCTACCGTTAAGCTAGTCACCAGTCTGCGGTACTCAGGTACTTTTGCAGCCCCTGATAACCGCTTGTGCAGATTCGCAAGCCTCAACCGAGACACATTCGGAGTCCGGTATGCAGCGCGATGCTTCTTCGACTAAGGAACCTGGGGATGTCTCTGCCTTGGATGAGTCCGGAGCCGCTGTGCAGGCACCAGCTTCTTAGGGTGTTTTCAGGCCTTCCGATCTTCAGATTAAACCGACTATTTCCTTTCAAACCAAAAACACAGGATTTCTCAGGTCTAAAGTTCGCACTATGCCTAGGAAACCGATGACCAAAGCACATTCTAAGGCCCAAATGCCACAAAAACAAATGACTAGAATGGCTGAGGACTTCATTACTTTAATTAGGGGAAGTCAACTTCCCCCTCAAAAAGACGCAGAACTGATCTTCCTTCTGATTCTTGTGATCAGGAATCTGATTACTCTGATCCTTCTGATTTCCATGATATACCCTTATCTACCTATGAGGATTCTGATTCAGAGGATTCCATTCCCTCTGCTTTCCCTCCAGAAGATTTTTCCTTTGGTGAAACCCTGCACACCCTTAGAGAACATTTCCGTTGGGAGAGCCAGGACTACTTCCAGTCCAAAAAGAGACTCAGGGAATGTTTAAGCTTGCTTCAGCACAGGCCTCTAGCTATCCCTCCTGTTATGGAAGTTGTAGATGTCTTCCTAGAATCCAGCCTTACCCCTGATACCTTGCCTCCAGCTCCCAGGAAACCTTACCGGTACTATAGAGTGCCTGACTCCCACAAATTCCTTTTCAGGAATCCTACTGCAGATCCAGAGACCATTTCCCAGGGACCTAAAGGCATTAAAGCTACTACTACCAAAATTCCTACCCCTTCGGACCGGGATTCTGGGGCATTAGATAGATGGGGGGGGGGAAGGTATACAACTCTGCTACGCTTGCCATTAGGGCTTTAAATTGCCAGTTTCAAATGTTAAAATATCAGCAACATATTATGGAGCTAATTAAACAAAAATGTTATTAACTCCTGATTTGTGCAGAACACAAAGATTTACAAGAGTTAATGCACTGTGCTAACCAAGTTGGTAAACATACTTTGCAATGTGGATTTGATGCTTTAGAAGCATCTTGCAGGGCTGCTGTCACTGGGTCTGTTCTTAGAAGACATGCTTGGCTTAATGAACAAAACTTGCCAGATCATGTCAAAGCAAAATTACTGGATGCACCATTAAATCAAGAGCGCCTATTTGGTAATAAAGCAGAAGTGCTCAAAAGAATGGAGGAGAACGCTAAATCTTTGCAAACTGTTAAGGATTTCTTACAAGTACAGCCACCTAGATTCAGTAGGCATTGGCCTTCAAAAAACTGGTCTTTTCCAGTCCCTTCCAGGCCTTCTCAGCCCAAACCCAGGGGCAGCAGACCACCATGACTTCAGTCTCAGGCTTATGCACAGATCTAAGCAATGGAGTGCTCCCATGTCAAAAACAGGGAGTAGTAAGCCTTCATTCATTTATTTATTTATTTATTTTACATTTGTTGACCGGGCTAGTCTAACTGGATATATGCCCGAGGAGAAAAGCTCCGAGACAATAACAAGGACAGAAAAAAGAAACATTTATACAAATAATCCGCAAGAAATAGCAATTACAAAAAAATAATTGTATAGTCCCCAAGGAAAAAAGCTAAATACAAGAATAATTACATGAGTAAACAATTGATTGCCAGTAAAAATAAAAACATTTTTTCATCCTTTGGAAAAATTGCACAATGACTTATCCTTAACTCTTCCAGGCCTTGCCCAAGTACTTACACCTTTAGGAGGAAAACTTGCACTGCATGCCAAAAATTGGCAATACATTACCCAAGACAAATGGGTCTTAAACATTGTTTCCTAGAGATACAGACTCCAGTTCCACTCACTGTCATTCATAAGCGGATGGACGGACCTCCCACCAAACCAGTGGGCAAAGGCCCAAAAGCAAGTACTTTCTCTTCTCAGTATCAAGGCTATTCAACTTGTCTCAGCTGAACAAAGGGGGCAAGGTTTTTACTCCAGACTGTTTCTGGTCCCCAGAAAAGAAAACTTGGAATCCTGTCCTGGATCTGTCTATTCTAAACACCTTTATGGTGGTTCCAAAATTCAAAATGTTGACACTCCAACAACTGCTTCCTATGCTAGCCAAGGACTCCTGGCTGGCAACCCTGGATTTAAAAGAAGCTTATCTGCACATTCCCATAAGGGAATCTTGCAGAAAATACCTCCGCTTAAGGGCAGGCTGTGTGCACCATCAGTTCTCTGCACTTCCCTTTGGCTTATCTACTGCGCCCAGGGTATTGACAAAGTGCCTAGCTCCAGCCATTGTATATTGCAGGCAGAGAAGAATTCAAATTTACCCATACTTGGACGATTGCCTGATTCAGGCGGACAGTCAGGAATTGGTACTTCAGCACCTGGCATTTGTAAAGAGACTTTTCACTTCACTGGGGTACACCATCAATGAAAAGAAATCACAACTGGTACTCAGCCAACAGATGGTATTCTTGGGAGCAAGCTTGAACACAACTTCCCAGATGGCACTCCTCACTCTAGAGAAACAAATTTATTTGGCAAACTATTTCTATCTACTGGCCACCAAAACCCGGCTTTTGGCAAGAAAAATACTGCAAGCCCTAGGGTTCATGACTTTTTGCATTCTACTAATTCCATATGCAAGATTGCATATGAGGAAACGTCAGCGGTACCTAAAAAGTCTCTGGTGTCAACTTCTCAGGACCTGGAAATAATGATTTCTATCATTCCTTGCCTAAGGACAGAGTTCCTTTGGTGGGCAGAGGCCTGCAACCACAACAAGGGACTCCATTTCATTCTACCCACTGCTGCCCAAACCCTAACAGACGCATCAGACTATGCACAGGGGGCTCACATGGCAGGGCAGTGCATTCAGGGCAAATGGAACCTAAAGCAAATGCACCTGTATATCAATCAGAAAGAAATATTAGCTGTGCAGAATGCTCTGACAGCCTTCAAGGGCCTTATTCTTCCAGGACAACTATTGGTAAAGACAGACAACACCACAGTTATGTGGTACATAAACAAGCAGGGGGGAACCCATTCCTACCCACTCTGCAGACTAGCCATGGCTTTGTGGAACGTGGCCTTGAGCAACCAAGTGCACTTACAAGCTCAATTCCTACCAGGCAAACTAAATTCACTGGCAGACGACTTGAGCAGAACTCTCATGGATCCACACGAGTGGAAATTGGAACCCAAAATATTCAAGCTTTGGAAGAACAGGTGGGGGACACCAGAGGTAGACTTTTTTGCTTCCCTTCAGAACTATCAATTGAGCAAATATTGCACCAAAACTCCCTACAGCCAAGCTTGGAAAGTGGATCCCTGTCCTTCACCTGGGAAAGCCTCTCAGTCGATGCCTTTCCCCCTCTGCCACTCCTCTCGAAGGTTCTACTAAAAATCAAACGGGACATGCCAAGGACAATCCTGATTGCGCCAGACTGGCCATGCCAACACTGGTACCCTCTTTTGCACAGTATGACAGTGCTACAACCATGGCACCTGCCTCCGGCTCCTTCCCTGCTGTCCCAGCATGTGGGCCAGATTCTGCACCCTCAGCTGCAGACCCTGAACCTTGCAGCCTGGCTAATCTTCTGAATTCAACACCAGCAGACCTCAGTAAGCAGGTGTTGGATGTCATTCTTGAGGCAAGGAGGCCTAGTACTAGAAAATCCCGTTCAGAAAAATGGAAAAGATACTTTTCCTGGAGCCAGTCTCGGGGAATAGGCACAACTGTGCCCAGCTTCCCTCATATACTAGATTACTTAACAGAAATGCTTCACAAAGGCCTATCCTTTTCTTCAATTAAGATCCATGCCTCTGCCATCTCACCTCATTATAATACTGAGCCACCCCTCTTCTCTCATCCTCTGGTAAAACAGTTCCTGAGAGGAGCCAAAAATTTAAGACCCCACAGGAGAGCTCCCACTCCTGCCTGGGACCTTTAACTTTGTATTAGAAAAGCTCACACTTCCGCCCTTTGAACCTGTGGCCACAGCAGAGTTAAAATTCCTCTCATGGAAAACAGCTTTACTTCTAGCCATCACTTCAGCAAGAAGAGTATCTGAATTGCAGGCCCTTATGGCAGTGGAACCCTTCATTATCTTCCATGCAGACAGGGTTTCCTTCAGGACTAACCCATCTTTTATGCCCAAGGTGGTGTCTAGTGTGGCTCTAAACCAGTCCATTCATTTGCCAACCTTTTTTCCTAATCCTCAAAATAAAGGGGAAAGGATCCTGCATTCCCTGGACGTGCACAGGCCACGTAGGTTCTATCTGGACAGGACTAAGCCTCTCGGAAAATCTGACCAACTGCTAATCAGCTTTGCTGCAGGGGGAGAGGCAAGGCCATTTCAAAGCAAACAATTTCTAAATGGATAGCACACTGCATCCATTTCTGCTACAAGCACCATGGGAAACCTACCCCACTGGGGATCAGAACTCATTCCACTAGGGCTGCATCTATCTCTACAGCATTTCTCGGGGAAGTCTCTACCAGAGACATCCTGGAAGCTGCAACCTGGAGCTCTGTGCACACTTTCACCAAGCACTACCACTTGTCTATATTTTCTAAATCCAGAGCTGGATTTGCCAAAGCAGTCTTACAAGGCCTGATTGCCAGCCCTAATGCTTCTTAACTACCTCCACCCTTCCTTAGCTTTGGGAATCAACCCAAATATGATGACTGCAACAGTGAAACACGAAGAACATAGTATAGTTGTGTACAATTACCATAAATGTAAATGTTGGAGTGTATTCACTGTTGCAGTCCTGGTTACCCCCCTCCAGCCCCCTGACTTCTCTTCATTTCTATCCTATCTTTTTTGTCTGGCATATCTGTTTACCATTGAAATGTCGCTGTGCAATTGCACGGCTATGAAGTATTCGAAGAACAGATGTTCGAATACTTCATATGTGTGTAGGTTACATGAGCGAACGTCATTTTTGCGAATGGACTGTGCATTCGCAAATATAACGTTTGCTCATGTAAAGGGATCTCGGTACAGTGTGGTTAGGGAAATGCATCCCTTTCCTCACTGTAGTGCGATCTTGGAGTTGGAATATTAAGTTACAGGGGGGGGGGGTGCAGGGGGCTTGCCCCCCTGCATAAATGGGATGTTAGGTTAGCTAGTTAGGGAGTTAGGGGAGGGGTGGGATTGCTGTTAAGTGCTGTAAATGTCGTGATCGACATTTTTGGCATTAACATCTATTTTACGTCATTAGGGACGTTCGGTAATGTGTACTTTCTGCGAAACACTTCGCTAATAAGTACACTTTTTTTTAATTTTGAGATTGATAGTGAACTGGCATATCTTATATCATTGGTATTTGTTTTTTGCTGGGGATATTACATACCACGTAATTGCTTCCTATTTTGGGGGCACCTGACATCTGGGGCAAGAAAAACTGATGTAATGGCATCTGCTGCATGTTTTATACCCCTGACATCATGGAAGAAGTGACAGCATCCGATGCAGAAATCCCAAGACACTGGTGTTCAGGCTGGCTGAGGCTATCTGCAGGCAGATAACCCAAATGTGATGATTGCAACAGTGAATACACTCTAAAATCTACATTTTTGTTGAGTTTACACAACTGTACTCTGTCAGTTTTCATTTTATCCTCAACTGTTGGGCTTTGATTCGATTCCCAGATCTGACTCTGCTGTTACTATAGCTCATGGCCTCCAAATAGCTCTCGAGCTCCTCCCTTACCCATAATGCACCACCCTAACGTACCTCAGATCTCATTTGCCACTTTTCGCAAAAAGACTTTCTCAGCTTGAGCTCTCTAGTCTTCTTACAGTAAGTGTTTTCTTTTCATAGTTTTTCCTCTTATGGTATTACTCCTTTGCTTTTTACACTCAGTGTAATACTTTACTGCCATTGTTGGTAACTGTTCTTGTCTTTTGTTTTCTCCTATTTGTCTTTGATAACATTGCTAGTATTCTTTTTCCTTTATTCTCGCTCTTTTAAAAAAGTTTCCTTTGTCTTTGTTGCCAGTATGCCTGATAAAAAGGGCCTTCCAGTTTTTTAAAAATGTCAAAAGTGTGGGTGCAAATTGCCCCTTTCAGAGGCCCATTCTTTGTGTTTATTGGTTGAGCCCGGATCATCTCCAAGACAGTTGTTCGGTTTGCAAAAACTTCAACTCTAGAGTCATAGCTGACAGAATAAATTGATGTTGAGTTGCTTCCTTCATCTTTTGGTGAAGCTATTTCTGGGGCTCAGTACCCTAAGACTAAATCTAAGGAGTCTTTGACTAAGTCTCTGAGACTTTACACTTTCTTGACTCCATCATCAGAGGCACCTAGAAAAAAAGCCAAAGCCAGGTTTAAACCCATTTCTGATCTACTCTCCTTCGGATCTGACCAGAAACTCTACAAATCCAATCTCATTGGAGGTAAATCTTACATAGAACAAGGTATTCGCTAGCACTGGACCTGGTACCTTCCAGGGTTCCCTTTCCTTTTTTGGAGATGTGCTGTTCTAGGTCACCAACCATAGACTCATCGTGTTCTTCCAGGAGTTTGACGGAAGATGATGTGGACAGAATGAGATTCCTCTCAGTGCAGATAGAGATGGGTGTTCTTCCAGCTCATACCCACTTGGGAAGGAAGCCCGTCCGTCTACCACACCACCTTTAACTGCTGCTTCTCTGATCCAACCAGGTGTTGGAGTTCCTGGATCCAAACCTTCCAGGTCTGGCTGGCTCTGATTCAAAGATACCTTTATCTTCTGATCCAAAGCTTTCTCAGAGTGTACCGGCAGACATCTTTGGATCTGGATGACTGAGTCGAAGCGGCCTTGTTGGGTCTGAGGCATTGGAATAGACTCTCTGAAGTTTTTGGAGCCGTCTCTGTCCCTCAGAGCCTCTGTATTGGACAGCTAGGGTCTGACTTCCACTTTGGGAAGATTGCTCTTGGGGCAGAGGAAAGCAGAGGTTCAGAAGTCTGCCTTCTCGGATCCATTGTCTTTCTTCTCCCCAGAGCGATCTGCCTTCGAGGTACTGGAGAGAGTGTTTTCTAATCCGACAGGGTAGACTGATCCACACCCCTCAGATCTGCCATCTGCTTCCCAATTGTCTTTGCAGTTAGAGCCACATCATTGTACACAACAAAGACAGCCAGCTGAAGGCTCCCAGACCACCAAGCAGGATTTTATGATCCCTTCTGATACTTCAGTGGAACATCCCACCAAGGAAGTCCCTTTGAAGAGGAAGTACAAGAGGAGGAGGCACTTGGACTCCCCACAAGAGTCAGTCACTGAGGATACTGATTTTGATGAAGGGTCCCTATGATCAATTCCAGAAGATGTCTCATTTGGAGACATTCTTGAGATCTGTAAGCAGAGAGGTGGTTAGTCCTCCAGCAACCCTTCACCAGAGGAATTAGTATTTCTGGAAGACTTGGAACTGTCCCGTCTACATCCAGGGTTACTCTGCTCGCCAGTGAGCTCATTGATCTGGTGTCTAGGTGGGTGTGGAAGGAACCTGATTCAGTTGAACCAGTCCCTAAGAGGCCATATTGGATTCTGGCTCCACCGATTTGGAAGGAATTCTGGAGTAAGGGGATTGCTGTGGATGCTATTGGTCATGGCAGCGGCCACCAAGAAGGACGTTGCTAAGCAAAGTTCTTCTGTCCATCCCCCTAACAAGGAGTCTAGGGCGATGGACAGATTTGGGAAGCATGTGTTTGCTTTGGCAACCTTTGCCCTTAGGTTGAACTGTTTGGCACACTTTACCAGACTACAAAAGGAATTGATCAAGGAACTTCCAAAATCCCTTTCAGGGACCATTACTGCTGAGGCAAAGTCTTTTGTGGCCTCTCAGTTGGCTACCATTGAATCCATTAAAAATGTATCCATAAGGCTTATCTCGTGTGCAGCCGAAGGTGCCTCAGGGCCATCAGGTTTAGGCATTTCCATTAAGAAGCATGCCTGGATCCGATTGCAATTTTACAGAGCCTTTCAAGTCTTCGTCCATCAATGCACCCTTTGATGGCAGTTCTTTGTTTGGCCCAGAAGTGAAGGGCACACACCAGGTATGAAAACGTTGGAAATACCCTCTCTGCAGTGGGCATACTACATTTTTCAACCCCTCAAAGACCTTTTTCAGGGAATCAATGGGGTGGATGAAAAATGTGTTTCAAGAAGTCTTAAGGGTCCTTTCCAGGACACGCGTGGAGATAGTTCATCTATGGGGGAAAGTGCCCACATGGTAGAGGAGGCTTGCAGAACCAATGGTCCAGTGATTTTTCTGTGATGAACCTTATAGGAGGCCCGATTTGTCTTCTTTTCAGAAGGCAGTCAGGGGTTGACTATCCCTGTAACAGAGAGCCTGGCTAGGTATAACAAAAGACAGTTTGGTGCAGAGGATCATTTCCGGAGGATATATAACTCCTTTTTCACTTCCGCCTCTATCTTTTGCAAAATTCCTGATGTTTCACTCAGTCAGAGGAAAGCAGCAGCACTAGAAATGCAAAAGCTCCTAGAAAGAGTAATGCAGGAGGTCCCACCAGACCAGATAGAATCCAGAGATTACTCAAGATTCTTCTTTGTGTCAAAGAAAACAGGGGACTGGAGATCAATTTTGGATCCCAGTGACGTGAACAAAGCAGTTCGATGCGCTAAGTTTCAGATGGTTATGGTTAAGTTCATTCTGCCTTTTTTAGGCAAGGTCAACTGGATGTGCTTGGTAGACCTTCAGGATGTGTGCTGTCACACAAATGTGATCAGACACTCCAGTAGGTGTTTAAGCTTCTGGCTGGGAGCCAGTCACTACCAGTTCAGTACATTGCCCTTTGGCCTTACCATCCCTTAGGGTGTTCACCAAAGGCATGGCAGTGGTAGCATCTCACTTGAAACTGCAGGGAGTCCATTTGTTTCCATACCTCTTAGACTGGCTTATTACTGCCTTGACCGGGCATCTACTAATAAGAGCAAGAGATCAGGTATTCCAGATTTGTTCTCATCTGTGGATAACCATAAATTACAGTAAGTTGGTTACAACTGATTAAAACCTTGGAATTCTTAGAAACGATGTTAAACACCATCAATGACAGCTTCTCTTCCTTTCAAGAGTGCAGACTATCAGATTCCAGGTCAGGAAAACTAATTTGCAGCACCAAAATTTCAGCTCTGTTTCTGCAAACCATGGGGCAATGTCGGTGGTCCTTATTGTTTCCCTAGCATATGAGAATTCAATGGATGCTAGCATCTCAGTGGTCGATTCTTACTTGTGCTGACATTCATTGATAAAGAATCACTCAGGCATACAGGTGATACCTTTTGGTGGTGTGTTCGATCAGATCAAGTTCAAGACCGTCCCATCATTTTCCCTCAGACCAAGCTATGGTGGCCATGAATGCTTCACAGCTTGGGTGAGGAGGGGGCATTTCCTGAGGAAAGCTATTTAAAACACTTGGCCCTGGAAGAGGCCAACATGCATATCATTGCTCTGGAAATGAGAGCAGTGCTTTTAGCATCACATGCATTCCAGGAGTCTCTCCTTTTTGGGACAGTTGCGATCCAGATAAGACAGTATGTCAGTAGTTTGGTACATCAACAAACAAGGAGGAACCAGGTCTTAGCCCTTGTGTCGAGAAGCCCTCAGAGTTCGGCAGTGGGGGATCTCATCCAACCTTGTTGTCATAGCACGCACATTCCGAAGAAGTCCACTGTGATAGCAGACAAATTAAGCAGGAACATTGTTCTACCTCACAAGTGGCCTCTCAACTTAGTGACAGAAATGATTTTCAGTCAATGGGGCAAGCCTTGCTATAGTCTTTTTGCTTTTCCCCTAAAATACAAATGCAGCACCTTCTATGCCCTAATCCCCTATCCGGGAGGATCGCCAAAGGATGCTGTACTCCACAATTGGCTCCCTGGTCTCCTTTATGCTTACCTGCCAATTCCCCTATTTCCATAATTTGTACAGAAAGCTGCCAGGTTGAAGAGTAAAGTCCTCCTCATCGCACCTTGCTGGCTTCGACAGTTTTGGTTCCCCTTCCTCTTGCCTCTTGTTCTGTACCCACCTTGAATTCTGGATCCAAATCCAGTCCTCCTGCCTCATGTGACAGGCATGATTCATCTGGATATCTCAAACCTCAGGTTAACAGCGTGGTTTCTTTAATTCCGTTAATAGCCAGACAACCAGTGCTCTTTTTCTCCGTCCATCATATAGTTTTATCTTCCCATAAGGCTTCTACAAGATAACTTTACAGAAGTAAATGGAAAGGGTTTGTTTGGGCACAGCAAAAACACATTGACCCCTTCTAAGCTCCCTTACAAAGTGTACTTTAGTATTTGGGAACAATTTTTAATAAGGGAACTAGCTCCTCAACAGTTAAAGTTCAGTTAGCAGCAGTCTCTAATTTTCATATTGGATTTGAGAATTCTTCTGTGGCTTTATCTAAACTTTGTAAAGCGTTTTTCAGAGGCGCACTCCTGCTGAGATCCCCATATAAAGATCCTACCCCACTGTGAGAGTTAATCTTTGTACTGCAGGCCTTAATTCATTATCCCTTTGAGCCAGCAGCTAAATGTGGTTTTAAATTCCTGACTTAGAAAACTATCTTTCTAGTGGCCATTACCTCTGCTAGAAGAATTTCAGAACTTCAAGCATTGCCCTCTAAACCTCCCTTCTAGATTTTTCATAAGGATAGAGTCCTATTACATGCCTGCGCTTCTTTGCTTCCTTAAGTGGTGTCAGAATCCATTATCAGTCACTCCATGAACTTGCCAGATGTTCTTCGTGTTTCACTGTTGCAGTCATCACATTTGGGTTATCTGCCTGCAGTTAGCCCTCAGCCGGCCTGAATACGAGTCTTTGGATTTGTGCGTCGGATGCTGTTGTTTCTTACATGACGTCGGGTCGTCCGGGGTATAAAACATGCAACCGACGCCATTACACCAGTCTTTCTTGCCGTGCGGTGCCCGAAGCAGAAGCATTTCGCAAGTGCTGGTTGGCCGACTCCTGAAATTTTCATTTTCAAGTTTCAGACCTGAAGTCTTCAAAAAGTTAAGTACCCCGCTGGGGATCCTTTTTTCTTGTTCTAAAAGATATCTGAAAAAATGAACAATTGTCTTGCCTGTGGAAAGCAAATACCTCATAGAGATTTTCATTCTTACTGCATCACCTGTTTAGGCCATGACCATGACATCCCTTGCTCTCGGTTTTATGCCTTGTTCAACATCTGAACTAGTCGTCGTTGGGCTATTTTTGTAGCTAAATACTTTCATTCTCTATTTCCGTACTGGCTTTGTTAAGCCATCCAACTGCCGATCACCTCAAAAAATGTAAGGATAAAGACAGAGATGGACCGCATAGTTCCAAAACTGCCGACGACGCTTCCGATAAGCTAGTCGCCAGTCTGCCGGTACTCAGTGAGGCACTTTCGCAGCCCCTGATACCCACTACTGCAGATTCACAGGCCTCTACTGAGACCCATTCAAAGTCCGGTGTGCCGCGAGATGCTTCTTCGACTGTGGAACCTACGAAGGTCTCTACCTTGGATGGGCCCGGAGCCGCTGTGCAGGCACTGGCTTCTGAGTGTGTATTCAGGCCTATAGACTTGCATATTAAACCAAGGCCATCTTCTTCAAGGCCTAAAACTCGATCCATGCCTAGAAAACCGATGCCCAGACTGCATGGTTAGGCCCCTATGCCTAAAAAACAAATGATAAGAATGGCTGAGGACCTTATTACTCCAATCAGGGGAAGCCACCCTTCCCCCTCTAAGGGACCTCCAGGACTGATTTTCCTTCTGATTCTTCTGATCAGGACTCTGACATTTCTGTTTCCTCTGATGACCAGGATTTACCTTTATCTACCTGTGAGGATTCTGATGCAGAGGACTCCATTTCCTCTGCTTCCCTTCCAGAGGATTTCTCTTTTGGTGAAACCTTGCATACACTTAGGTAGCATTTTCGCTGGGAAAGTCAGGAGTACTCTGACTCCAAAAAGAGGTTTAGGGATTTTTTACTCCTGCCCCAACACAAGCCATTAGCTATCCCTCCTGTACTGGACATTGTTGATGATGCCTTCTCGGAATCTAGCTTGGCCCCTGACTCCTTACATCCTGCTCCCAGAAAATCCTATAGGTATTACAGGGATGTCCTTCAAGGATGCATCTGCAGTCCTAACAAATGGGTTGTCCTGTCGTCAGGCAGCCCTTCGGTCGGCCGGATTCCAAAGTCTGGGTCTGGCCTCGGCTGGTGTTGCACTTCACCCGACGTCATCTCTGCTGGTCTTCGGGTATAAAGGCATCAGCCGACGACATTTTCCTCAGTCTTTCTTGCCGCGTGGCGCCCGAAGCAGAAGCTGTTCGCAAGTGCCGGTCGGTCAGATCCAGAGATTACTACTACCGAATGCAACTTCGAAGACTTCTAAAAGCTAAGTACCCCGTTGGGGACTCTTTTTTGCCTCAGCCGATGTCAGAAAAAGTAAATAACTGTTTAACTTGTGGGAAACAAATACCTCATAAAGATTTCCACTCTTACTGCTTACCTTGTTTAGGCCCAGACCACGACGTAGCAGCTTGTTAGCCTGTGCTTCCTTCAACCGACGAACGCTTAGGCGTCGGTCGGAGTTTGCTGAACAGTTTTTCGGCTCAGACTTTCCGTACATTATGCCGTCGGATCCTCCGACTACCCAAATTGTTAAAAAACGCAAAGAAAAGGACCGACACTCGCGGTCCGCGGTTTCGGCCGAAACCACGGTAAAGCAAACCGCGAGTGTCTCTGTTTCGGCCGAAACCGAGCAAACTGTTCAATCTACAGCCGAATCCATGACTACTACCGAGGCCCCTTCTACCCTAGCTGAATCGGCCTCTGAAATTTTGCCTACTAATGTGGTTTCTCCAGAGTTATCGGACACCATCTCTTTGGATGTCTCTACCCCAGCACGTGGTGCTGATAGGCCTCCTGCAGCCATGTCTATAAAGGCCTTTGCCAGGGCTAAAGCAGCCAAAACTGCTAAATCAGTGCCTGTTAAGCCCCCCTCTCACAGGCCCAGCTCCAGTTCACAAATGCTTACTTTGGCAGAGGATCTCATCTCTTTAATAAGAGGATCCCAATCTCACCCAGACAGGGCCTCACAACCTCCACAAAAGAGACCTAGAGTAGAGCCCCCTGAGCCAGGCTCTTCAGATGACTCTTCGGATGATGACTCAGACATTACAGACCACCCAGAGGCTCCTCTTTCTACTTATGAAGATTCTGATGCTGAAGAATCTATTCCTTCTGCCTCTCCACCAGAGGAATTTTCCTTTGGGGAAACCTTACATGCCATGCGAGAGCAATTTCAATGGCAGGGACAAGATTTCTCAGATTCAAGAAAAAGGCTTAGGACCATTTTACACTTACCGCAGCATAGGCCCTTAGCTATACCTCCAGTTCTTCCTGTTGTGGATGATGCATTTAATGATGTTTGCACTGCTCCTGATACTTTACCTCCAGCCCCTGCTAAGCCCGACAGGTTCTACAGGGTTCCAGACACTCATCACCACTTATACAAGGCTCCCTTTGCAGATCCGGAGACTATCTCCCAGGGGCCTAAGGCAGTAGCTTCGACCTCAGCTAAAAACCCTCTCCCTTCTGATAGGGAATCCAGGTCCTTAGAGAGATGGGGTAAAAAAGTATACACCTCCGCTACTCTTTCAGCTAGAGCTTTGAACTGTCAGTTTCATATGATCCAATACCAAGAGTTTATGCTTGATCAGTTAACTAAGAAACTGTCCTCTGATGATTCCTTAGATAAGAAATATGTTCTAGAAATGGTGAATAACATTCAGCAGGTTAGTAACCATTCTTTAAAATGTGGCTATGATGCACTGGAGGCTTCATTTAGATCAGCCATGACTGGCACAGTTATAAGAAGGCATGCATGGTTGAAAGAGCAGGTCTTGCGGATCATGTTAAAGCAAAGCTTTTAGATGCTCCTATGGACAAGGTCAGTCTATTTGGTTCTCCTGCCCAACAAGTAATGAAGAAAATGGAAGAGAAGGCAAAATCTGTACAAACAGTTAAAGATTTCTTACAGGTACAGCCCCCAAGGTTCAGCAGGAACTGGCCTTCCAAAAATTGGTCCTTTCCAGACTCCTCTAAAAATCAGAGAGGCAGGAATAGACGTTCCAGAGGCAGAAATCAATCCAGAGGAGGTGCCTACAGGGGACGCCAGTGGCAAGGCAATAACCAACGAGGCACGGATACAACCACTGCCACTGCAACAGGACAATCACAGTGACTTGGTTCTAACACCGCCTACCAGGAAACAAATAGTAGCACCCTTAGGCAGAAAATTAGCCTTATTTTCAAAAAACTGGCACAATATCACAAGAGACAACTGGATTTTGCAAACTATAGACCAAGGCTACAGGTTTCATTTCCACACCTTACCAACAAAAAGAGGAATGCCAAACCTGCCACCAAATCAAAAGTCAGAAGCCCTAAAACAAATAGCTCAATTAAAAAAGATGAGAGCTGTGGAAAGGGTACCACCTACAGAACAGGGCAAGGGATTTTACTCCAGACTCTTCTTAGTACCAAGAAAAGAAAACAGTTGGAGACCTATTCTCGACCTGTCCGCTTTAAACACATTCATCATTGTTCCAAAATTCAAAATGCTGACCCTATACCAACTTCTTCCCATGCTGGGCAAGGAGTATTGGCTGGTAACTCTAGATCTCAAGGAGGCATACCTGCACGTCCCCATACGACCAATTTGCAGAAGATACCTCAGATTTCTTGCAGGATCAGAGCATTATCAATTCTCAGCATTGCCCTTTGGCTTATCTACTGCGCCCAGAGTGTTCACGAAATGCCTGGCATCAGTAATCGCTCATTGCAGGCTTCATGGAATCCAAATTTATCCATACCTGGACGACTGCCTGATACAAGCGGACAACAAAAGCAAGCTGACACAAGATTTACAAAGAGTCATTTGCTTATTACAAGCCCTGGGATACACAGTCAATTTAAAAAAGTCAAAACTGATACCATCCCAGACAATAACCTTCTTGGGTGCAGAATTGGACACAGTAAAACAAATGGCATTCCTAACTGCAGAAAAACAAGAACAACTTCCTCGGTACTTCTTGACACTTGCAAAGCAGAACAAACTAACAGCAAGGAAAGTACTGCGGGCCTTGGGTTTCATGGCATCCTGCATAATCTTGGTCCCCCATGCCAGACTGCACATGAGAAAGCTACAGTGGTACCTAAAGAATTTATGGTCTCAACACAAGCACAGCTTAGAAACCGAAATACCACTAATTCCATGCCTGAAACAAGAGTTCCTATGGTGGGCTCAGACATGCCAGGCAAACCCAGGATTGTCCTTCCACAACACTCAAGCAAGCCAAACCATCACAACGGACACCTCAGACCTCGGTTGGGGGGCACACATGCTGGACAAGTGCATTCAAGGCCTATGGACTCCAGATCAGCTACACCTGCACATAAATCAAAAAGAGATGCTGGCAGTAAAACTAGCAATCCAGAATTTCAGACCATTCCTCAAAGAGGGCCAAGTGATGATAAGGACAGACAACACCACAGTCATGTGGTACATCAACAAACAGGGAGGCACTCATTCATACCCCCTATGCCGAATGACTCTGGACCTGTGGAATATGGCTCTGAGCTACAACATTCAATTGCAGGCAATATTTGTACCGGGAAAGGAAAACATCCTAGCAGACATGTTAAGCAGAACTACCTCGGATGCTCACGAATGGATGCTACACCCGGACATCTTCAAGGCCATCACAAAGAAATGGGGAATGCCACAAATAGACCTATTTGCATCCCCACTCAACCACCAGCTCAAGAAATTCTGCACAAGGACATACCACCCTCTTGCTTGGAAGGTGGACTCTCTATCCTTCAATTGGAAAGGCCTGACAGCATATGCATTTCCACCCCTTCCTTTGATGCACAAGGTACTACTGAAAATCAGAGGAACGGCCAAGGATAATTCTGATAGCTCCAAATTGGCCAAGACAACATTGGTATCCATTACTGAGGAGCATGTCTCGGGGGGAAACGTGGACTCTACCCCTGATTCCTTTGATGCTGACTCAGTGCAACTACAACATCTTGCATCCAAACCTGAAAACTCTGCAACTCACTGCCTGGAACATTGCATAAGAACTTCTAACCCAGATTTATCCCAAAGGGTTAAAGACATTATCCTTGAGGCCCGCAGACCTTCTACTAGAAGGAACTATGCAGGGAAATGGAAAAGGTTTGTCATTTGGAGTACGGAAAGAGGGAAAGATGTGTCAAAGGTAGATATTGCCAACATCCTGGAATATTTGGCAGAGCTCCTACATACTGGCCTGTCCTATTCCTCCAAGATACATGCATCAGCTATTTCTGCAGAATACAGCCTCGATCCCCCTGTCTTCTCGCATCCTCTACTCAGGCAGTTCCTCAGAGGAATTAAGAATGTAAAACCTCCTAGGAAACCACCATTACCAGCATGGGACTTGAATTTTGTGCTAGAAAAATTGACACTCCCTCCATTCGAATCAGCAGCAACAGCAGATCTTCAACACCTATCCTGGAAAACTGCTTTCCTACTGGCAATTACTTCAGCAAGAAGGGTTTCGGAACTACAGGCTTTAATGGCAGTACAACCCTTCCTAATCTTCCATCAAGATAGAGTGTCCATGAGAACTAATCCTACATTTATGCCTAAGGTGGTATCCAGACTGTCTCTAAACCAGGCAATCCACCTACCTACCTTCTTTCCCAATCCACAGAACAAAGGGGAAAGACTGCTGCATACCTTGGATGTACATAGACAGTTGAGCTACTACCTGGACAGAACCAAGGGCAGTAGAAAAACTGACCAGCTCCTAGTAGCCTATGCAACAGGAAGGGAAGGAAAAGCAATTTCCAAACAGACAATC
Organism: Protopterus annectens; assembly: GCF_019279795.1. NCBI lineage: Eukaryota > Metazoa > Chordata > Ceratodontiformes > Protopteridae > Protopterus > Protopterus annectens. The sequence goes on from NC_056746.1 coordinate 292,609,488, forward strand.
TCCAAGTGGATAGGAAATTGCATAAGATTCTGTTACTCCTATCATGGAAAGCAAATTCCACAGAACATAAGGCCTCATTCTACAAGGGCTACAGCCACTACCACAGCCTTCTTACGAGGAGTGGCTACCAAGGACATTATTGAGGCTGCTACTTGGACCTCCGTGCATACATTTGCCAAGCATTATAACTTACCTCTATATTCTAGATCCCGAGCAGGGTTTGCCACTGCTGTGTTGCAAGGGATCCTAAGTACACCATAATTCTTATTCCTCCTCCCCTAGTTTGGCTATGGTATTCTACCCATTTGTTAGGACTGCAGATGCATCCTTGAAGGGCATAGTACAGTTTTGTACCTACCATAAATGTAGATGTCCGAACAGGATAGCATCTGCAGTCAGGATTACCCACCCTCCTTCCCCTCTGTGGTACTCCTAGGGTATTGCCCACCTAATAGCTAGCTGGGGGGGGGGATCTCTTATGGTGTATTTGTTTGTATATATGTACATACATGCATATTTTTTGGGAAACATTGGCATTTACCCAAAAATTTAGCTATCCAAGAGGGCTACTGGCATCTGGGGCAAGAAACAGAGGAAAATGGCGTTGGCTGATGCCTTTATACCCGAAGACCAGCAGAGATGACGTCGGGTGAAGTGCGACACCAGCCGAGGCCAGACCCAGACTTTGGAATCCGCCTGACGACAGGACAACCCATTTGTTAGGACTGCAGATGCTATCCTGTTCGGACATCTACATTTATGGTAGGTACAAAACTGTACTTTCGTGACTCACAAGTTCCTCTCTAAAAATCCTACTGCGGATCCTGAGACCATTTCACAGGGACCAAGGAGCATTAAGGCTACTACTGCCAAAAATCCTACCCCCTCTGATGGAGATTCCAGGGTGCTGGATAGATGGGGCAAGAAGGTATACAATCCTGCAACTCTGGCCATTAGGGCCTTAAACTGCCAGTTTCATATGTTAAAGTATCAGCAGCATATTGTTGGATTACTTAAACAGAAAATGATGTTGATTCCTGACTGATTTACAGGATTTGATGCATTCTGCTGAACAAGCTGGAAAACATACTTTGCAATGTGGTTTTGATTCACTAGAGGCATCTTGCAGGGCTGCTGTCACTGGGTCTGTACTTAGAAGGCATGCTTGGCTTAAGGAGCAATCTTTGCCAGATCATGTTAAAGCTAAATTGCTGGATGCTCCCTTAAACCAAGATGGCCTGTTTGGCAGCAAAGCAGTAGTAGTACTTAAAAAGGAGGAAAAGCTAAATCTATGCAAACTGTTAAAGATTTCCTGCAAGTACAGCCTCCCAGATTTAGTAGGCATTGGCCCTCTAAGAATTTGTCCTTTCCTGCCTCTTCCAGGCCTTCAGTCCAAACCCAGAACAAGTAGAACACCCAGGCTTCAGTCCCAAGGTTCTCACAGGACTAAGCAGTGAGGGGGTGGAGCCTCCCACTTTCAAAGCAGGGAGTAGTAAGACACCCCTATGGTAAATTGTCTCAATGACTTAACTTTAAACCTTACAAGCCCTGCACAACTGACTGCTCCTTTAGGGGGAAAGATTGCCCTGCAGGCAAAAAAATTGAAAAACTCATTACCCAGACAAATGGGTTTTAAATATAGTTTCTCAAGGATACAGATTCCACTTCCACTCCTTACCAACCCCAAATGGTTGGCCAGATCTACTCCCAAATCAGTGGGCAGAGGCTCAAAAGCAAGTTCTCTCTCTCTTAAGCATCAGGGCTATTCAACCTGTTCCAGAAGAAGAATGGGGACAAGGTTTCTACTCGAGTTTTTCTGGTACCCAGAAAAGACAATTCCTGGCGTCCTATCCTGGACCTGTCTATCCTAAACACATTTTTGGTAATCCCAAAATTAAAGATTCTAACTCTTCATCAGCTGCTTCCTATGCTAGGCAAGCTGCCTGGTTGGTAACACTGGATTTAAAGGAAGCCTACCTGCACATCCCAATAAGGGAATCTTGCAGAAGATACCTATGCTTCAAAGCAGGCTACATGCACTATCAGTTCTCTGCACTGACCTTTGCCTTATCTACTGCACCCAGGGTATTCGCAAAGTGCCTAGCTCCAGTCATTGCATTTTGCAGGCAAAGAAATATTCAAATATACCCATACCTGGACGATTGTCTAATTCCGGCAGAAAGCCAGAACATGCTAATAAATCATCTGGCATTTGTAAAGAAATTGGTAACATCTCTGGGGTACACCATAAACGAAAAGAAGTCACGTCTTGTACCCTGCCAACAAATTGTATTCCTGGGAGCAAGCTTGAATACAACTTCCCAGATGGCCTACCTCACGCCAGAGAAACAAGTTCATTTGACAGCTTACTTCAAGCTACTGGCCGCAAAGCCCCAGCTATCTGCAAGGAAAATACTTCAAGCCCTGGAGTTCATGACCACCTGCATTCTACTAATTCCATATGCAAGGCTGCATATGAGGAAACTATAATGGTATCTAAAAAGCCTATGGTGTCAACATTTTCAGGATCTAGAATCAATGATTCCTATCATACCTTGTCTACAGATAGAGTTCCTTTGGTGGGCAGAGGTCCGCTACCAAAACAAGGGACTGCCATTCACTCTACCCCCTGCCGCCCAAACCCTAACAGATGCATCACACTATGCATGGGGGGCTCACTTGGCAGGGAAGTGCATTCAGGGCAAATAGAACTCAAGTAAACACCTGCATATCAATCAGAAAGAAATGTTAGCTGTACGGAATGCTCTGACAGCCTTCAAGGACCACGTTCTTCCAGGCAATTATTGGTAAAGACGGACAACCCCACTGTTATGTGGTACATAAACAAGCAGGGAGGAACCCATTCATATCCTCTCTGCGGACTAGCCATGGCTCTGTGGAACACAGCCTTGAGCTACCAAGTGCACCTACAAGCTCATTTCCTGCCAGGAAAGCTAAATACACTGGCAGACGACCTCAGCAGAAATCTCCTGAACCCACATGAGTGGAAACTGGAACAAAAGATATTCAGTAAGTTGAGAAACAAATGGGGGAGCCCATAGATAGACCTGTTTGACCCCCCCCCCCCCCCCCCAGAACTACCAATTGGATAAATTCTGCACAAGGGCTCCTCACAAACAAGCTTGGAAAGTGGATGCCTTGTCTTTCACCTGGAAAAACCTATCAGTTTATGCCTTCCCCCTCTGCCTCTCCTCTCCAAGGTACTATTAAAGATCAAACAGGACAAACCAAGGACAATCCTGATTACACCAGACTGGCTACACCAACACTGGTGTGTTTACCCCCTCTTGTGCAGTGTGTCACTGCTGGCACCATGGCACCTGCCTCAGACCCCTGCCCTGCTGTCCCAGCAGGAGGGCCAGATTCTGCACCCACAGCTTTAAACCCTGAACCTGGCAGCCTGGCTAATTACTTGATTTCTCCATTACCATCCCTCAGTAAGCAAGTGATGGACGTCATTCTGGAGGCAAGGAGGCCTAGTACTAGAAAATCCTATGCTGAAAAATGGAAAAGATTCTGTTCCTGGAGCCAAACTCGGGGGATGGGCACAGCAGCGCCCAGTTTCCCTCAGATTCTTCAATACCTAACTGAGATGCTGCACAAGGGCCTTTCCTTTTCCTCCATCAAAATTCATGCCTCAGCCATTTCAGCTCATTACTACACAGACCCCCACCCCCTCTTCTCTCATCCACTGCTGAAGCAGTTCCTCAGAGGGGCCAAAAACTTACCACCCAGGAGAGCCCCTACTCCAGCCTGAGACCTTAACTTTGTATTGGAAAAGCTCACTCTACCTCCCTTTGAGCCAGCTGCAAATGCAGAGTTGAAATTCCTTTCTTGGAAAACAGCCTTACTTCTAGCCATCACTTCGGCAAGAAGGGTGTCTGAATTACAGGCTCTCATGGCAGTGGAGCCTTTTATCTTTCATGCGGACAGGATGTCTCTAAGTACCAATCCCTCCTTCATGCCCAAGATGGTATCCAGTGTGGCCCTTAATCAGTCCATTCATTTGCCAACCTTCTTTTCTAATCCACAGAACAAAGGGGAACAAATATTGCATTCCTTGGACGTGCACAGATAACTTAGATTTTACTTGGACAGGACTAAACCTCTCAGGAAATCTGAACAGCTGCTGGTCGCATTTGCTGCAGGGGGAGAGGGGAAGGCCATTTCAAAGCAAACCATTTCTAAGTGGATAGGCCATTGCATTCATTTCTGCTATAAGCACCATGGAAAACCTACCCCACAGGGGATAAGACCACATTCATCCAGGGCTGCATCTACCTCTACAGCCTTTCTTAGAGATGTCCCTACCAGGGACATCCTAGAAGCTGCTACCTGGAGTTCTGTACACACCTTCAAGCATTACCACTTGCCAATTTTTTCTAAATCCAGAGCTGGCTTAGCCACTGCAGTCTTGCAGGGCCTTATAGCTGGTCCTAATGCTATCTAATTACCTCCTCCCATCCTTAGCTTTGGGAATCTACCCAAATGTGATGACTGCAACAGTGAAACACAAAGAACATAGTACAGTTGTGTATACTTACCATAAATGTAGATGTTCGAGTGTATTCACTGTTGCAGTCCTGGTTACCCTCCATCCAGCCCCCTGACTTCTATTGACTATAGCTCTATTTTTGTTTGCTATGCTTAAACCTTTGTGATGTATTTTCTTTTTTGTTGGAGGTGTAACCTTGTATATAATTGCTTCCCATTATGTGGGCACCTGTCATCTGGGGCAAGAAAAACTGATGTAATGGTGTCGGCTGCATGCTTTATACCCGACTACCTGACATCATGGAAGATGAGACAGCAACCAACTCAGGACCCAAGACTTAGATAATCAGGCCGACTGATGGCTACTGCAAGCAAGTAGCCTATATGTGATGACTTCAACAGTGAATATACTCTAACATCTACATTTATGGTAAGTGTACACAACTGTACTTTCTTTGCTCAGTGCAAGTATATATTCAACTCAAAGCCAGAAAAATAAACACAACCTTCTCTGTGCAAGTACAAGTAAAGAATGGCAGGCATAAGCATGGCTCGGGGACCCCATACACTTGTAATACTATATTTCAGTGAGACATTTTATGGTGACTGGTTACATGTTTTTCCATCCATAAAAGTTAGTGATTATTCTGACAATGTCTTGTGATGTCCTTGCATTCGCTGCTGCAGTATTCTTTACGTTTGGGATTCCCTGCCATGGAAGTAGGATGTCAGCCAATGTACCAAAGTCTACTGTTGCTTTAAGGTACGCCGAACATCACATGTATGTTCCTGGAGTAGCATAGGGCATAAAGGTGGCATCCGGACATACCATCTTCTGAACTTCTTTGCCAACAGTCTGAATACATCTTCAGATTGTTGGTCTGTTCGCCTACCACCTTTTCTGCCAGTTTGAAGGCATTTTCTTTTTCTGGTGAATGCCTACGTATTGCTTGCTGATGTCTGAGCTCTTGCAGATAAGTATCTATTGTGGTTTCTTTTTTTTTCCCGGCTTTTTTGTTGCTCTTAGGCATTAATGTAATAAAGGAAGGATAAATGCCAGTGCGGGAGACTGATTCTCCATAAAGACTGCCACGATAAGTGTCTTTTGCTGGGAGCTTCTTACCACTATATGGCCTGTTCGATTTTTCACACTTTCGTAATGAAAACCCTTCGTAATAGGCTTTTTTCTCTTTTTTTTTTTTTTATCTTTAGAACCAGCGCCCTAAGCTTCTTGCTAAAGATACAATGAAAGGAACTTTCCGCCCAGAGGATCAGCTGTGTTAAGGAAAAAGGTGAAAAAATTAAGACTGGGAATCTTCCACTGGCCAGCCTCTGCCGAGTGTTTCTCCCAAGGTTGGTGAGAACCCAGAAGCTTGCCTGGCTTTGTTGTCTTAATTCCTCTGCCTCCACCAGCTTGGAGGCTGATGAAGATCCGGCTTGCAGCAAATATGACGAGGCTTTGCAGGTGTCCATTTCAAACGTTCAGGGGGAACCATGGATGAAAATTTTAGAGGAGCCTAGGGGTGTTCCACAGATTCTAGTTAGGGAAGAAGTTCCTACTAGTGATGTCCTTCATGGATGCATCTGCAGTCATAACAACTGGGTTGTCCTGTCGTCAGGCAGCCCTTCAGTCGGCCGGATTCCAAAGTCCGGGTCCGGCTTCGGCTGATGTCGCACTTCACCCGACGTCATCTCTGTTGGTCTTGGTATAAAGCATCAGCCGACGCCATTTTCTCCAGTCTTTCTTGCCGTGGCGCCAAGCAGAAGCTGTTCGCAAGTGCCGGTCGGTCGGATCCAGAGATTACTTCTACCGAATACTACTTCGAAGACTTCTAAAGCTAAGTACCCCGTTGGGGACTCTTTCTTGCCTCAGCCGATGTCAGAAAAAGTTAATAATTGTTTAACCTGTGGGAAACAAATACCTCATAAAGATTTCCACTCTTACTGCCTGCCTTGCTTAGGCCCAGCCCACGACGTAGCAGCCTGTTCGTCCTGTGCTTCTTTCAACCGACGAACGCTTAGACGCCGGTCGGAGTTTGCAGAACAGTTTTTCGGTTCTGACTTTGCGTACATTATGCCGTCGGATCCTCCGACTACGCATTCTGCCAAAAAACGCAAAGAAAAAGACCGACACTCGCGGTCCGCGGTTTCGGCCGAAACCATGGTTAAGCAAACCGCGAGTGTCTCGGTTTCGGCCGAAACCGAGAAAACTGATCAAAATACAGCTGAATCTGTCTCTACAACTGAGGTCCCTGCTAACACTCTTGAATCGGCCTCAGAAATTTTACCCACTACGGTGCTTACCACTGACTTATCAGACACCATTCCCTTGGATGTCTCTACCCCAGCACGTGGTGCTGCTAGGCCTCCAGCAGCCATGTCCATAAAGGCCTTCGCCAGGGCTAAAGCAGCCAAGACTACTAAAACAGTGCCTGTTAAACCCCCCTCAACCAGGCCCTCTTCCAGTTCTCAAATGCTTACTTTGGCAGAAGATTTAATTTCATTAATTAGAGGATCTCAATCTCACCCAGACAGGGCCTCTCAGCCCCAGAGAAGAGACCTAGGGCAGAGCCCCATGAGCCAGTGTCCTCTGATGATTCTGCTGATGAATCAGACATAACTGACCAGCCAGAGGCTCCTTTCTCCAATTTTGAAGATTCTGATGCTGAAGAATCCATTCCAGCTGCTTCCCCACCAGAAGAATTCTCCTTTGGGGAAACCTTGCATGCCATGCGAGAACAGTTCCAATGGCAGCAACAGGATTTTTCAGACTCCAGGAAAAGACTTAGGACCTTTTTGCACCTTCCACAGCACAGGCCCTTAGCTATACCTCCTGTTCTCTCTGTGGTGGATGATGCTTTCAGTGATGTCTGCTCCGCTCCAGACTCTTTACCCCCAGCCCCTGCCAAACCAGACAGATTTTACAGGGTGCCAGATACTCATCACCACCTTTACAAGGCCCCTCTTGCAGACCCGAAACTATTTCCCAGGGTCCCAAGGCAGTAGCAGCGACCATAGCTAAAACCCTGTTCCTTCTGAAAGGGAAGCAAGGTCATTAGACAGATGGGGTAAAAGGTTTACACTTCAGCCACTCTCTCAGCTAGAGCTTTAATCTGTCAGTTTCACATGATACAATACCAAGAGTTTATGCTTGATCAGTTAACTAAAAGCTAACCACTGATGAATCTCTTGATAAGAAATATGTATTAGAAATGGTAAATAACATACAGCAAGTTAGTAACCATTCTTTAAAATGTGGCTATGATGCACTGGAGGCTTCATTTAGATCAGCCATGACTGGCACTGTAATTAGAAGGCATGCATGGCTAAAGGAGCAAGCTTTACCGGATCATGTTAAATCTAAATTGCTAGATGCTCCTATGGATAAAACAAGTTTGTTTGGTACACCTGCCCAGCAGGTTATGAAGAAAATGGAAGAAAAGGCAAAATTAGTCCAGACAGTTAAAGATTTCTTGCAGGTTCAACCCCCAAGGTTTAGCAGGAACTGGCCTGCCAAAAATTGGTCCTTTCCTGACTCCACAAGACCTCAAAGGGGCAGGAATAGACGTTCCAGAGGCAGAAACTAATCCAGAGGAGGTGCCTACAGAGGACGACAGTGGCAAGGTAACAACAGAGGCACAGACTCAACACCTGCCACTACATCAACACAGCCACAGTGACTTAATCCTAAACCCGCCTACCAGGGAACAAATAGCAGCTCCTCTAGGCGGAAAGCTAACCTTATTTTCAAAAAACTGACACCACATAACAAAGGACAAGTGGATTTTACGAACCATAGATCAAGGTTACCGGTTCCACTTCCACACTTTACCAGACAAAAGAGGAATGCCAAATCTACCTCCAAATCAAAAGACAGAGGCTCTACAACAGATAATGGAGTTAGCAAACATGAGAGCCGTGGAGAAAGTGCCAACAGCAGAGCAAGGAAAGGGTTCTACTCCAGACTATTCCTAGTTCCAAGAAAGGAAAAAAGTTGGAGACCAATTCTAGACCTGTCCACCCTGAATACTTACATCATTGTCCCAAAATTCAAAATGCTGACCCTACAGCAACTTCTTCCCATGCTGGGCAAGGAGTGTTGGCTGGTAACTCTAGATCTCAAGGAGGCATACCTGCACGTCCCCATTCGACCAATCTGCAGAAGATACCTCAGATTTCTTGCAGGATCAGAGCACTATCAATTCTCAGCATTGCCCTTTGGCTTATCTACTGCCCAGAGTATTCACAAAATGCCTGGCATCAGTAATCGCCCATTGCAGACTACAGGGAATTCAAATTTATCCATACCTGGACGACTGCCTGATACAAGGAGACAACAAAAGCAAGCTGACAACAGATTTACAAAGGGTAATTTACTTGCTTCAAGCACTGGGATACACAGTCAATTTACAAAAGTCAAGACTGATACCATCCCAGACAAGGACTCTCATAGACACGCAATCGGACACAGTGAGACAAATGGCATACCTACCTACACAAAAACAAAAAGAACTCCCTCTTTACTTCTTGGCACTAACAAAACTGAACAAGTTAACAGCAAGAAAGGTACTGCAGGCCTTGGGTTTTATGGCATCATGCATAATCTTGGTTCCATTTGCCAGACTACATATGAGAAAACTACAGTGGTACCTAAAGAATTTATGGTCCCAACACACACACAGCCTAGAAACGGAAATCCCACTAATACCATGCTTAAAACAGGAGTTCCTATGGTGGGCTCAGGCATGCCAGTCAAACCCAGGCCTGCCCTTTCGCAAGGTGCAAGCAAGCCAGACCATCACAACAGATGCTTCAGACCTAGGATGGGGGCATATGCTGGACAAATGCGCACAAGGATTGTGGACACAGGACCAACTTCACCTGCACATCAACCTAAAAGAAATGCTGGCAGTAAAACTGGCAATCCAAAAGTTCAGACCATTTCTCAAGGAGGACCACTTGATGATAAGGACAGACAACACCACAGTCATGTGGTACATCAACAAACAGGGAGGCACTCATTCTTCCCCCCTATGCAGAATGACTTTGGAGCTGTGGACCCTGGCACTCAGCTACAACATCCAGTTACAGGCAATATTTGTGCCAGGGAAAGAAAACTCTCTAGCAGATATGTTAAGCAGGACCACATCGGATGCCCACGAATGGCAGCTGCACCCGGATATCTTCAAGACCATCTCGAAGAAATGGGGAATGCCTCCGATAGATCTATTCGCATCACCTCTCAATCACCAGCTCAAAAAATTCTGCACAAGGACATTCCACCCACTAGCATGGAAAGTGGACTCGCTCTCCTTCAGCTGGAAAGGCCTAACAGCATATGCATTCCCACCTCTTCCCTTGATACACAAAGTACTACTAAAAATCAAGGAGGAACGTCCAAGGATAATCCTGATAGCTCCAAACTGGCCAAGACAGCATTGGTACCCACTGCTGAGGAGCATGTCTCGAACAATATGTGGCCAATTCCCTGATGCCTTTGATGCTAACTCAGAACAACTTCAGCACCATGCATCCAAACCTAAAACGCTGCAACTGACTGCATGGAACATCACATAGCAGCTGCTAATACAGAACTTTCACAAAGAGTTAAAGACATTATTCTTGAAACACGAGGCCTTCAACTAGAAGGAATTATGCTGGGAAATGGAAAAGGTTTGTCATTTGGAGTTCTGAAAGAGGAAAAGATGTATCAAACATAGATATGCCTAACATTCTGGAGTATCTGGCGAACTACTTCATTCAGGCCTGTCCTACTCCTCCATCAAGATTCATGCATCAGCTATTTCAGCAGAATACAGCTTTGATCCACCTGTTTTTCACACCCTTTGCTCAGGCAGTTCCTCAGAGGAATCAAGAATGTAAAACCTCCAAGGAAACCACCATTGCCAGCTTGGGACTTGAACTTTGTGCTAGAAAAATTGACACTATCACCTTTTGAACCAGCAGCAACAGCAGACCTACAACACCTGTCATGGAAAACTGCTTTCCTACTGGCAATTACTTCAGCAAGGAGGGTTTCAGAACTACAGGCCTTAATGGCAGTGCAACCCTTTCTAATCTTCCACCAAGATAGTGTGTCCATGAGGACTAATCCTACATTTATGCCTAAGGTGGTATCCAGAGTGTCTTTAAACCAGGCAATCCACCTGCCTACCTTCTTTCCCAACCCACAAAACAGAGGGGAAAGAATACTGCATACCTTGGATGTACATAGACAGCTACACTACTACTTGGACAGAACAAAAAATAGCAGAAAGACTGACCAACTTTTCGTAGCCTATGCAACAGGAAGGGAAGGAAAGGCTATTTCCAAACAGACAATCTCCAAATGGATAGGAAATTGCATACGATTCTGTTACTCCTTCCATGGAAAGCCAATTCCACAGAACATAAGACCTCATTCTACAAGGGCAACAGCCACTACCACAGCCTTCTTACGAGGAGTGGCTACCAAAGACATTATTGAGGCGGCTACTTGGACCTCCGTGCATACATTTGCCAAGCATTATAATTTACCTCTATATTCCAGATCCCGAGCAGGGTTTGCCACTGCTGTTCTGCAAGGGATCCTAAACACACCATAATTTACTTTTATCCTCCTCCCCTAGTTGGCTATGGTATTCTACCCAGTTGTTATGACTGCAGATGCATCCATGAAGGACATAGTACAGTTTTGTACCTACCATAAATGTAGATGTCCGAATTGGATAGCATCTGCAGTCAGGATTACCCTTCCTCCTTCCCCTCTGTGGTACTCCTAGGGTGTTTACCCTTCTAATAGCTAGCTAGTGGGGGGATTTCTTTCATGGTGTATTTGTTTGTATTTATGTACATACATGCTTATTTTTGTGTTTACCTCTATCTTTTGGAAACATTGGCATCTATCCAAACTTTTTTAGCCTTCTATAGGGCTTCTGGCATCTGGGGCAAGAAACACTGAAGAAAATGGCGTCGGCTGATGCTTTTATACCCGAAGACCAACAGAGATGACGTCGGGTGAAGTGCGACATCAGCCGAAGCCGGACCCGGACTTTGGAATCCGGCCGACTGAAGGGCTGCCTGACGACAGGACAACCCAGTTGTTATGACTGCAGATGCTATCCAATTCGGACATCTACATTTATGGTAGGTACAAAACTGTACTTTATTGAATGTTGTCCTGGGTCAGAGCCTTCTAAGTTTTATAGGGTGGATGTTCTTTTAAAAAAGAAACAAACTAAATGTGTTTCTCCAGCTCCTAGGGATCCACAGATTGAGTGGCAGGACTTTATTCAAGGTTTGTTTAATGCTTTAATGGCATTAAAACCTTCTGGGGTTTCTGTTCCAAATACACCTTGGTCCTCTACTCGCCTTAAAAGGCCCAGAGAACATTATTTTTCAGAGGAGGAGTCTGATTCTGATGAGGAATCCTTGGCTTACTCTACTCAAATTCCTTCTCCTTTGGACTATGGGTCAGAGGAGGAGGACTCTTAATAGTCCGGATACTCCTTTTGAAAAAGTTTCCTTTGGGGATACGGTTTCTATGATGATGGAATTTTTTTAAATGGGATTGTGCTTAGGTGTCTGACATGCATAAGAGGTACTATGAGTTCCTACAGTTAGATGCTCCGAAACCTTCTGCTATTGCTCCTGTTTTGGCTGCGTTGTTGGATGCTTTTTCTAATGCCTCTATAGCTCCTGATTCTCTGCCCCCTGCTCCCAAGAAGCCTGATAGGTTTTATAGGGTGCCCGAGGATCGTAACATTTTGTACAAATGTTCTGCTGCTGACCTCAGTGGTGTCTGTAGCCTCTGACAAACCTTATCAATTGCTTCCTTTGCCCAAGTTACTGGTTTCTGATAAAGACAGCAGAACCATGGAAAGGCTTGGCAAGAAGGTTTATACCTCAGCTACTCTGGCCTTTAGGGCTATTAATTTATCAGACCCGTATGTCCAGGTAAGTGTTGGCCTGCTTTTCTCAGGCTTGTCAGCTTATTTCTGATCTCCCTGACGCTGAGGGTAAAACTTCTGCTCTTTCTTTGTTGGGGACTTCCTCTCAAGTGATTCGTTATTCTATCAGGTGTAGTTATGATGCAGCAGATGCGTATTCTAGGCTGCCGCTTTTGGTCAGTGACGAGGAGGTATTCTTAGGCTTCAAACTTTACCTGATGATATTAAAGCTAAGTTGATAGATGCTCCTCTTGATAAACAGTCTTATCCTCCTAAGGAGGGTAAAAAGAGTGGCAAAGGGCTCTTCCTGCTAAGACCACCCAAACTTCAGGGACTCTGAAGCCTTCCTTTCCTGATAAACCAGGTGTTGCATGGCTATTTGTCTCTTGTCAGCTGCATTCCTCTTTTTTTGCCTTATCTTTCTCTTCAGATTACTCCGGGTTCTTGGGTTTTGTCCATTATTTGCCGGAGTACTTAATGCTATGGAATTCCTGTCCCTCTTTTATGGGTATTTCTCAGCCTCCTCAGGAACAACTTCCTTTTTTTTTTTTTTACAGAGGTTCTTTGAGACCTTTTGACTCTGGGTACTATTCAAAAGGTTCTTTCTTCCTCGGGGGGGGGGGGTATTCCAGAATGTTTCTAGTACTCAGAAAAGAGGGTACTTGGACACCAATTTTAGACCTCCCTAATTTAAATATTTTTCTGAAGGTGCTCACCTTTTGAATCCTTTCATGTTTTTTTTTTTTTTTTTTTTTTTTCATCTTTTGCTCCCTCAGGCCTGTATGGTGTCTCTGGATCTCAAGGATGCTTATCTTCATATTCCAATCCATCCCCTTTTCAGAAAATATTTGTGTTTCTCTGTTGCTTCCTGGCATTTTCTGTTCTCTGCTCCTGTGATTGATTTTTGCAAGCTTCAGGGGATCCAAATATTCCATTACCTGGGCAACCTGGTAATTCAGGCGTGCTCTTCAGAGATCCTTTTAAAAAAACTTTCATTTTACCATTTCGCTTCTTTAGAGCTTGGAGTTCACAATAAATTTCAAAAAGTGTTCTCTGACTCGTTCTCAGGATCATGTCTTTCTGGGTTGCAGGATTCAGACTGTGCTTATGCTGGTATCCCCACCTCCTCCAAAGGCCTTAGCTCTCATCTCCTTCTTTTAACTCTTCTTCCTCTGGACTCATAGGAAAGTTATTGGCTATTTGCCCTGAGGACCTGACAGCCTAAGCCCATGTTCCAACAAGTCTGCACCCTGTGCCACTGTCCAGCAGTTACACGAGTGGAATCCCAGGGGTGTATTTTCTGTTCCCCATCCAGTTATCCAGGTTGTGCTTAAAAAGGGTTAATGAGGTACTCTGCTTGACACGGAGAGAGAGTCTGTTCCACAAAAGGGGAAGTCTCTGGGACACAAATCTGTCCCAGCAACAAGTCCTATTGATGTCACAGACCAGGTTGAGGTCGCCCATGCGGGTTACTTATGTGGAGCTTGACTTAAGGGTATGAGCAGTTCCATCAAGGCAGGGTCTGAGATTATTTTGTATGCCAGACATAGGTCACCTCTGAGGAGTCTGTATGAGACTGACAGGGCCTTTAGCCTATCTGTGTAGAGTAGATGTTTGAGGCCCAGGATTCTGCTAGTGAGGGACCTCTGTGGTCTCTCTAGCTGCTGCATGTGCTTTGTGAGGTAAATTCCGAAAGGGGCATTGTACTCAATGGGTCTTGTAAGGGAACAATACAGGGATGTTATGTCCATCTTGTCCCCGGATGAGATACCCTTACTAATGAGGTGGGCCATGTAGAAACCTTTCCATACAGTGGAGGCCGTATGGTGATCAAAAGTCAGTTTGCTGTCAACATGGGTGCCCAAGTCCCTCACGACTGATTGCGCATTTAGGACTTTATTATTAATGTGATAATTTGTAGGGACGTCACTTTCCCCAAAGGGGATGATGCATTTTTTGGCATTCTGTTTGAGGCCATGTTTCTGGCACCAGTCATTTGTTTGGGTGAGACCCTCTTGGAGGATGTTCACATCACTAGGAGAACTGATGACAGCACCCAGCTTGCAGTCATCTGCAAACTTGGTCAGCCATAGCCCACTGGTTTTGGCCTGCACCTCAGAAAAGTACATCCCAAACAACAGAAGCCCCAGGACTGATCCCTGGAGTACACTGCTCATTACAGGTCTACTGCTTGAGGTGGCACCCCCTATTTTGACTAGGTGGGTTCTATCCATGAGCCAGTTTGCTACACATCTGGTAACGTGGATTGATGCCTAGTTGAGAGTTTTTCTACTATAGCAAAGTGGAGAGTATTAAGGCTTTGGCCAGGTCAAGGTAGGTGGTGTGCACCATATTCCCCTTGTCCATGGCTTTGGTGACTGCCTCAAGGAAGTCCACCAAATTTAACAGGTGTGACTTCCGCTTGACGAAACCAAACTGTGAGATAGTGTGATTGGATATTGCCAATGTCCTTGTTAATGAGGTACATGATAATCTGCTCCTTGGCCTTGCAGATCAGGCTAGTTTTGCTGATGGGTCTATAATTTTCTAAATCTGTGAGCACTCCACCTTTTTGCAAAGGGATGACAGTGTCTGCCCTCCACTCAGCTGGGACGAAGCCAGTACTCAGGCTTTGGTTGAATAGAGTACCTAATGGTGATGGTGCTGCAAGTTCCTGTCTGGGTTCATGTAGAATGAAGCCTGGGATGTTATCAAGTCCTGTGGAGGCTGTATTTTTTGCCTTTGAGAGGGCAGTGATGACTTGCTCCCTAGAGATAGGGGGAGGGGGCAGGTACTGGAGATGTCCTGATTTACTGATGGGGGGGACAGAGGGGTGAAGTTTTCACTGAACCTGTCTGCCAGCAGGTTGGCTATATCTATGGCGTTTGTGTATGTGGTGTGCTTGACCACCAGTTCTGAGCAGATGTGTGTGCTTCCTTTGAGATTGTGGACATATGTGAAAAAAGCCTTAGGATTGTCTTGGCCAGTTTGGACTCTTAAGCTTGCTGTGGAAGATTTCAGTAGTGCTCTTACTTGCTTGTTCAAGCTAAGGAGAGATGATTCCAATTAGGCATCTGGTCCTTCTTGGTCCTGGACAGCAATTTTTTTCCTTTTATTGTAGAGTTTGTTTATTGCAGATGTCCACCAAACAGGTTTACTCCTCCTTGAGGAGGATGATTTCATCTTGTTGGGTATTCCTGATTCCATGCAGCTATATAAATGCTTGTGTAGTACTATTGGTGTAGGTTTGGACATGTGTACCGGTTCCTGTGCGAGGGGGCTGTTAAGCTAGTTATAACTACCCTCAGGAGGTTGTAATCAGCTTTGGAGAAGTATTTTTGTTTTACCTTAGTGGGGGGGGGGTGAGATGGTGACTTTGAAAGTGATTGCTTTGTGGTCTGATCTTACCAGGGTTATGACACACTAGAGATGCTGCAGTCGTTACTCATGTTGGTTACTATCAAGTCCAAGATATTTTCACCTGTTGTGAGGGCGTTGACCAACTGGTCCAAGGCATTTGCATTAACAAAATCAAGGAATCTCTGGGCATTTGTGTTTTGGCATGAGGATTTCTTTCAGTCTATGGTTGGATAGTTAGTCACCCAGGGTCAGGGTGAAGGTTTGAATCTTGATGGATTTGAAGAGGTCCAGATAGGTGGAGTGGACATCTTGAGTCAAAGTTGGAGGCCTCTAGCTAACTATGATTTGAATAGGGGTCTTGTCCATTAACTGCAGCTGGAGTGTCTCCTGTGTGTCCATTAAAGCCCAGGAGTATCTGAGAGCTTTAGGTTTCATTGCATCCACCATTTCTATGCTTCCTTTGGCCAAACTCCACATGAGAAAGTTTCAGTGGTTTCTGAAGTCAGTTTGGCTTCAACATGCACATCCTCTAGAATTTGTAGTTCCTCCTCTTCTTTGTCTCAAAAAGAAACTTCACTGTTGGATCCAGCAGTTGTCTATAAATCCAGGGCTCTCTCTTCCCTCTCAGGAGTTGGTCACAGAAGCTTCAGATGTGGGATGGGGAGCAGCTTTTGGCACTCTAAAGGTATAGGGGGTGTGGTCACCCCTTCACCAGAAGGAGCACATCAGTGTAAAAGAGATGAGAGCTCTTATTGCTGTTTTTTCAGGCTTTTCATCCTCTTTTTCTCTACAGTGCTCTCAAGGTATTCACAGACAACACCGCAATGATGTGATGTATAAACAAACGGAGGAACAAGATCTTATCTTCTTTGCTGGTTGGCACTCCTGTTATGGGATCTTGCTGTCCAGTATTAAGTAATTCTTCAGGCAGTTTACTTCCCTTCAGGTCAAAACATTGTGGCAGACACTCTGAGCAGGTCCTTAACTCAATCTCATGAATGGATGCTTCACAGGGATGTGTTTCTGGACATTTTCCACCAGTGGGGTACTCCTCAAGTAGATCTATTTACCTCCCTTCTGAATAGATAGCTTCCTCTCTTTTGTGCAAGAGTCCCAGGTCCCTCTGGTTGGTGTGGAAGGTGGATACCCTCTCTTTCTGTTGAAGGAAGAGGTTTCTTTATGCATTCCCTCCCGCTTCCTCTCATTCCCAAAGTCTTGTTTAGATTTCAACAGTATGCTCCCAAAATCCTGTTGGTGACTCCCTTTTGGCCGCAGCAGCATCGGTTCCCTCTTATGCATTTAGCCAAGGGTAATCATCACAAGTTACCTCACATGGTAGACCTACCCATACAAAACAAGGGATCTCTCATCCATCACCTATCCCCACTTCACCTGACAGTCTGAGTTACACAGGATTGTGATTCCATGTCGAAACCTTTTTTTTTTTTTTTTTTTTTTTGAAGACGTGCTGAAGGTCCTGTAGGAGGCCAGGCAATCTACTACTAGGAAATTGTACTTAACCAAATGGAAGAAGTTTTCTGTTTGCTGTCTTCCTGTGACCTGGACTCAATTACTGTGGATGTTTCTTTGGTTCTCTCTCATTTGTGTTAGTTGCCAGATGCTGGTCTGGCTTATTCTTCTAAGGCCCACTTATCAGCTGTCACTGCTTTTCTTCCAAAGGAGGAGATAAACACTTCCTTAAAGGCGTCCTTCACATGAGACCTCCAGGGATGCCTGTTTCTCCTTCCGCTGATCTTAATTTTGTTTTCACAAAGTTGACTTGGGTTTCTTTTGAGCCTGCTGCTTCAACTTCCTTGTAGCATTGTTCTTAGATGGCTGTTCTTTTGTTGGCCCTTACTACTTTCTGCCAGATGTGTGTCTGAGCTTCAAGCCCTTATGGGTTGTTCTCTTTGTTTGATATTTCATAAGGGTGTCCTTGCATACTAATCCTTCTTTTATGCCTAAGGTGGTTAATGAGTCATCACTTAATCAGTTTATTCATTTGCCTACTTTTTTCACTCTCCGGAGTCTTACAATGAAAGGGTGCTGCATAATCTAGATGTACATAGATAACTCGGATTTTATTTTGATAAGACGAAGGCTATTAGAAAATCTGATCAGTTTTGTTTCTATTCATTCTAGGTCATTAGGATTAGCTGTATGCAAGCCAACTATTTCTTCTTGGATTTCAAAGGCTATTTCTTTTTGTTAAGCTTTTCATGTAAAGAGCCTTTCTTCTTTTATAAAGGCTCATTCTACTAGAGCTGTGGCTTATTCTGGTGCTTTTTGCAAGGGCTTAGATACTAATTCTGTTTTTGAAGCAGCTGTCTGGACTTCTGTGCATACTTTAAGTTTGATATCTCCAGAGCTTGAGCTGGTTTTGCTAGGGCCATTCTACGTGGCTTCCTAGAGGTCTCTACTGAGCCTTCCTCCTCCCCAAGTTTCTTCCTGAGCTTTGGCTTTCCGAAATGTAAAGAATACAGTTCTGTAAAAGCTTACCATAAGTGTTGATGTCCTTTCTTTCACTGTGGTAGTATTCACTCCCTCAATCCTTCCAAGTTCTTTACCTTCCAGGGTGTACTGGTTACTTCCTGGGTTTCCTTAGACTGCTGTTTCTACTGGGGCAGTCAGTTTTGAGGAAGGAATGTCTGGGTGTCACCTTTATGCCCTATGCTATGCGAGGAGCTTAATTATGATTGGCATATCTAAAGCAACAGTAGGCTTTTGTATACTGGCCAATGTCAGGCTTCTAAGGCAGGGAATATCAAACGTAAAGAATACTGCAGCAGTGAAGGAAACTTATGTTAAGATTCTGAACAACTGTACCATCTCTTCCTTGTTTGTGCAAGGGCAAAGAGCCTATTCACCATTTCATTGTTGGGACAGAATCTGTATTGTTCTTCCTCAGAGGTTCAGCTTTGAGTCCTCTTTACAGCATTCTGGCACAGGCTTTCCCAGTGGGAGGGGAGGGGTGTGATTCCTTTAAAATAAGAGCACAGCACACTTTTTTTTTTTTTTTTTTTTTTAATGAAATGAGACCCCCTCCCCCAAATTTACAGAGGGACTGCCTGCAATTTCATTTTAGGTTAAAATGTACTTTAAATGCGATAGCCCCCTCCCAGACATCTATCACCATCAACATTTGCAGATGGATGTCATCTGAGTCTGTCCTGGCACTGTATAATTGTTTATGGGCAAGAAGTGACTACCTCTGCAGACACTGGCCTAGTCCCACCAGTTACATCTGGCAGTTCATCCCTAATGATGCATGTTTTCTGGAATGTAAAAGTTCAGTGTTTTTCATCTCCCAGATGTCCCCATTTTTTCTTCACCCTTTATTAACACAGTAGTCCACCAGAACTGTGCCCTTCCACATTCCTGCTTCTCAGAAGGTTGACCAGAACCTCTTTGAGGCTATCTGAAAATCATTCTCTGTGGTCTTGGCTAATACCTCTGCAGAAGGGTTCTCACGTTGGCCTTCCTGATCTGTCAGTGCCCATTGATCAGGTCTGAAGACCACCCCCTCTAACATTGCACAGAAAGCTTTTTTTTAAATCTTTATTCATTGCTGATGTCAGTCAGTGAACCATATAATTGTTGTCCTGACTGGCACTGAGAATCTTTTGGCCACAGTTCCTTGTCCTTACCTTTTAGCTACTTACTAGATAAGAGAAAAGTTCATCCTGAGCAGAAACATCTGCAGTCGTTCCAAACTATTCTTGCTGTACATTTGTGTTTCCTTGGCTCATCTATCTGCTGAGCTGTCTCCTCAACAAGTGATCAGGTTGACACCTCTCTCAACAAGAAGACCCAAAACACAGTCATGGGACTGATGACGATACTATTGCAGAGTTGCTATTTGAGCTATGGTCCGAGATGCTGTGGTGCCAAGTGCACTTATGAGTAGATGTATGTTCAAACATGGTGTTTATCATGGATAATAAATGATAAGCAGAGAAGTTTAGTAACAATTCAACATTTGGGTTCTGCTTATAAAAGCTGTTTGTCCAAATTATACTTGTCCATTTCTCTCTCTCATTCTCTATCTGAGCATCAATGTCTTCTAGTAGAAGTGCAAATTCTCTAAGGTGGTATTCTGTGGAGCATTACTCCTGCGGCCACCAGGAATGCCAAACACTCTGAGTAGCTGTTAGGCGAATGTGTCTGAAGTTTGTTTTATACTACAGTTGTGTTTACACGAACTTAACACTATACTGGCACAAGCTCATGCTGAACAGCACCCAGTCATGCACCATCAGCATTCCACTGTATTCACCCAGGATCTATCTCTGCAGCAACTGCTAAGTAGACTAGTGACTACATCAGCCTAGACAATATGGTTTCTGGAGCAGTGCTGTCTGTAAAAGTAAGATCCACAATACCCAAATAATACTTCAGGAGGAGCAGGTGTGTGCAAGACACTGAAGTGCTGAAATGACATTACATATTCCACGATTATGTTTCCAGTGCCTGTATCTACTTTATTACACATTCTACTACTTGACTGCCATTACAGCTAGTACCCATCCTTCATTTTGTGGTTATTGACACCACATGAAAGCTCTTCTCCAGCTTTTTCAGGCCAAGCCTGACTAGGATGTACGAGTCACCTGACCACCATTTGTTTGCTGGTAAATATCCCACACAGTCATGCAACCAATGTTGTATGGGATAGTCGCTGTCCACCATTGAGGTTTGGTTATTTGTTTTTTGCTGCTGTTTTGTAATACCTTCATATTCCTGCTACACAAGCATCTCCAAGTTAATATTTGTTAAAGAAGGCTGTTTCTTTAACAGTGGCTGTTAAAGATTTCACTTTTATAGCGGAACTCCTTTCCTTCTGGTTAAGTGGTTACAAGGAAATATTTTTGTTTTTCCTATGGATCTGGCATTTTGTTCATTATATGCTGTAGATTTAGGCTAAGCTACTTTTTAAGGTAAAAATCATATAAAAAAATTTGATTTAAAATACTCTGCTTGAATGCTGGCCCTGATGGATAGAGGCTGACGTTAAGTACTGTTCTTATCCTTTCCCTGCATTTTGTACAATGAATACTTGACTTTTTAATAGTACCTTTATGTTTGGAGACCAGCATGTCTGAGCAACTTAATTTGATACCCAGGTGCACCACTAGATCCTGCAAGTATAGGCGTTTTTGATGGCAGTGCCGGGTATATTTATACACCTACCAGATTATGTTGAATATTTCCAGGTACTTCTCAATTTTGTTGTTATAATACTGGGGACTTGAGGAATTTGGAGCATATATTCTGGAGTTGTACAAGGTTGAAAACTTTTGCAGTAAACTCTGTTAAGCACCCATGGGGTTTGGTAGATGCCGGATACCTGTAGTTTTTGGTTGCTAAAGACTTACTACTACAAATAGGCCTGACTAATACTGTACCCTGTACTATATGTTTGGTTTGACTTTTTCTTAGGTTGGGGAGTGAATTTATTCCTATCTTCCTTTTTAAAACTCTAAAAGTCTAAAAACACAAGGTATGTTTCTCCAGGGGTGGGGGACAAAGTGCAACACATGCAAATTGTACTGTTTGTAATAGATTTTTTTTTCTGGTTGCTTGAGTGCCAGTTGCCTGAGAGTTTGCCGTATAACATTACTTCAAGACACACGTCTGGTGTTATGGCTCATTCCAGTCATCATCATTAAGGAGTTCCCCTCAGATTGTCCTCTTGCCCCAGTCTGATTGTACGTGATAATTAATTTACTTAATGCTAGCATTCTGAAAGCAAAGTAATGCATCAAAAAAGTGGAAGATGGCAAATCCTGCAGTTCTTGAGGACCTGTATACTGTCTTAGGTGAATTGATAACACTGGAAATAAACTTGGGGAATACCAAGACAAAGGTGAAAGCAAAGGAAAAATGGTCTAAATAGGGCACCATATCTACTACAAATTTGACTGATGCTGGAAAAGTAGAATTTTCACATTTAATCCCATCTTATGCATTATCTGTTAAATATTACCAGCACTACCTTAATTGCTTTGAATTTGCTTGATACAGGAAACTACAGTAGTATTAATTTTAGACTCAGTGTGATCCTTTAATGATGCACTGTATATGATTTTTTGTTAAAAATGACCATTTTCTTTTTTTTGTGTTTCCAATTTATATTGTATTGTGTGTGGTAATGGTTATCAGGTTCACTGTTGTGCTAAATTAATATCTTCTTTTGGGAAAATGCAATTATTATGATTATTTTAATATTCTTTTGTGCAAGAAGGTTGCTAAAAATATATCTTTTTATACTTTTATCTTTGCAGTGTTGTGTGCAAAAAACTTGGCAAAGAAGGATTTTTTCAGTGAGTATTTAGATACACTAGCTTTATGCTTTTCAATGTGATATGCAATTCTTGACTCAGATGTTGACACTTTAATCCATGTGTATACACATGTACATGTAAAATTAAACATATTTTTAATTTTGCACAGAAGTTGCTGAAATATTTTAAATGTTTTCTGTACGACACAAGTTGTGGTAAATGAAATCTGTATAGAATATAGAAACTGTACTCTCCATTGTTCTGTTAAATTTTCATACCCCCCCCATCGTCTTAAGAGCCCTTGATGATCCCTTTGCTACTGTCTGTCTTTCCATCAGATTCCCAACCCCTACCCCTAAGAAACCTGACAGATTTTGCAGTGTGTCTGAGATGCACCCACTCTTTTTGAAAGTCCTGTAGTACCAGTGTTATGAACATTTACAGGACTCCAACCCTATGACAGTAGATTTCCATTCGGAAGAACTGTTTGGTAGATGTTGGTAGATGTTTTATTACTGTCGCAGTAGCTGTACCTATATAGGACATATTCTCACAAGAACATTCAACATCTAGTTGATCTACAAAGCGATGCGCTCTTTCTTTGTGCACCATACATCTTCCCTTGGCACGAGTATGTGGTGGTGTAAGAGGGATGTATGGGCATTCCAAAAAGCAGAACCTTCTTGCCTTATGTATATTTATGCAGGCTGATCAGATTGGTGTACTGAGTCACTGCAGTCCACTTCAGGTACGGCTTTGGGCAGATAAGTATCTCTGTTGGGGAGTCCCCCCACCTTTTTGTGTAGAAAAGTTTCTGTTAAAAGCAGGAAGAGTAAATGCTGTTGTGGCAGAGATTCATTACAGGGATGCCCGTACCTTACTTTTTATTTAGACGAGGAACCCCAAGTTATGTCCTTTCTGATTTGCCTTTCATTTATTACTAAAACCGTAGTCTACTAAATTTGGAGTAAAAATTAAAAGAATGAGATACGTAGGGATTTTATGCTTGTGACTGTGGTAGTGGATTCCCCTTCAGCAGACCTTGCCCCTCAGAAGAAAAAAGACTATTGCTAAAGAGGTTTCTGAAGAGACTCTTGACTTCCCCATTTTGTTGTTGGCTGGGTGTGATGTCTCTGCTTTGATCTTTCCCTCAGACTGTCAGGACTACCCTGATCCTTTGGGGTGACTTTACATGAAGCCACTAACTCCTGGTGTTTAGGCACATCTTTCACACTGTACATCAGGCTGTTCTGGCTGTGAAGGGAGAAACAAGAATTGCTCTCTCTTGAGGATGACAGCGGAATCCACCAAGTGTTGGAGAAGGTGGACATTGCTGGGTCCTTTATGGAAGTGTGGCATTTACATTTTGCATTAAAGAATCTGATGCTGGAGACTCCTAAAGAGGGAAAACTGAAAACAAAACATTTATCCCTTCCTTCCACCTCATATGCAGTAGGCTTCCCAAGAAATTGGAATACTTTTGCAGAGGGTCTGTTTTAGGCAATCCAGTCTCTCCAGCTTTCTCTTCTAGTTTCTATACTGATTGAGAGAGCCCCAGAAGAGGCTTTTTCTGATTCAAATGTTGAGGGTCTGGACTGGTCCCAGTTATCCTCCTCTGCTGTTTGTGAGACTGAATCTGAAGGCATTCTCTCTCTACAAACTCTCTTCTTAGAAGAGATGTCCTTTTTTTGGGGGTTGGGGTTACAGTTTCTAAAATGAAATCATTTTTCAAATGGGAGGTTGAGTTGTCAGAATCTGAGAAAAGAAATTGTGGTATTTGGTATTAATTTCCCTAAACCAACAGCAATCTCCTTGATCTGATGTTATCCATGTCATTATTCATCATCATAGGGTCTTGGATCCAGCATCATATCCGAGCCTGCAACATTCATATAGACAAATCCAAGGCTCAAGCTCTTCCCTCTCCCATAATCCCCTGCTGCCCTCTAACCCTCAGATCTCGTTTGCCGTTATTTGATACGGACACAATCCTTGGTTGTTGCACCCATATGATGATTGGTTTCAGTTTTTTTGGCCTTACTGTAGCTTAGTTTAGTGGGTTTAACTCCTTTTAGGTTGTTTTCTTTGCTTTTCAAATAGCAGTTTCCTTCTCTCCATTAGTTTTAACTAGTTTGAATAATTTTTTTCTGGTTGTTTTTGGCACCCTTTTCTTAGCTGTTAGGGCTCTTGTAGTTTAGTGTTTTCTGTAGTTGCAGTGTGCTTTTTACTTTTAGTATGTCTGAAAAGCCCTCCAGGTTTAAAAAGTGTGCCTTGTGCAGTTGGAAGATGCCCAATTCCGACTTGTACGAGGAATGCTTATATTGAGGGGCTCCACACCTGGAGGATGAATGAGATATTTGTGCCGCTTTCAACCACCAGGGCCTTGGCGGAGAGCTGCATTAAACTTCTCTTGAAAGGTATGGCTCAGAGGGGACCTTTCATTTCCCCTTCGAAGGCTTCCTCTTTGGATCCTAAGAGGAAAACCCCTTCCCTTGCCTTTGGTGCATTCCAAAAAACTACAGCTATCTGATCCTAGATCCCCGGATCTGCCTTCAGCCTGGACCATCTTGGATCTGAGATGTGTGAAGTCTTCCAGATCCAAGACCTCTTCGAATCAAAGGCAGTCTGATCCGGTCAAGGTCAGGCCAGCCTCTGATCTGAGCAGTTTGTCATATCTGATTGCTACTTATGCTCTGCTGTTGTATCTGACAGGGTTGTTTGATTAAACAGTAGATGCTTCTGTCCAGATGACACCTGCTTTGGTGGCTTCAATTCGGAACACTGGCATAAGTCCTTAGGGTCTCCAGCTAAGTCTACCCACTCCTCTCTTCCTCCAAATCATCCAAGAGACTGTTACCTTCTGACATGGACAGAATGATGAAGAGCTTCCTCAAAGCCCAAATAGAGTTTGGGCTTCTGGCTTCCCCAGCCCATCAGGCCAGGGAGGCTTTGCTTTGCCAGTTAGCCATTCTCCTCTTCCAACCCTAGAGGCTTTAGAACATTGGGTCCCAGACACCTGCATTCTGATCCTGGCGAGGACGAGTATCCCCCTTTTCTTGACCCCATCAGGGTCCCTGTTCTCTTCTGCCACCATCTGAGCAGAGTGAGCCCTGTGCTGGAATGGTCGGCGCTGGCTCCATGGCGGGCGAAATCCAGTTCAGTCTTTTCAGGCCAGTCTCTCCCCTTTGGGATCTTGGGCCTTGATAGCTCTGGACCATTATAATCTGGGGATTGTGGCTGTTTATTGGGGTTCGTTCCTCTGCTCCGGGGGACTTTGCCCTCCAAGATCAAGGACGGGACTGCTTCCAGCCCCTCAGCCTTCCGGGTGGTAGAGAGGACCTTCAGAAGGACCAGAGTTTCATCTCCCACCCCTCAAGGTCCATCCTTTCCCTTCCCTATTTTGGATGGTGAGGCATCCCGTCCTGTCCAGGGTCATCCTTCCAATTTTATCCTTCATAGGGGTTTCCTCCCCTCAAGGGGTCCCTGTATTTTCAGAGTCCTCCCCTGAGCTCTCCACAGAGGAGGTACCTTGTAAGAGAAAGTGCAAGAGGAGGCACTTGCACTCCCCTTCGGAGTCCCTCACTGAAGACACAGACCTCAGTGAAGGAGAAAATTCCCACAGATCCCCGCCTGACGATGTCTCTTTTGGGGACATCCTGGAGATCTTGAAGCAGAAGTGAGAATGGTCTCCCCAACCTCTGTATTCGGAGTCCGTGTTTCTGAATGCTTCCAGGATGGGCCCGTCTACTTCCTGAGTGTCCCCTCCCCCATCGAGTTAGTAGATGTTATCGCCAGCAGAGCATGGAAGGAGTCCGACAATGTGGAGCCAGTTCCCAAATGAGCAGATAAATTCCTCAGCCCTCCTGTGGACTGCCCCTTCTGGAGCAAAGGAGTTCTTCTCATCGACGTTGTGGTTGCTGCTGCCAGTAAAAAGGAGTTGGCAGAGCAGAGCTCCATGGTCCATCCCCGAGCAGGAAGTCCTGGATAATAGACTGTCATGGGCAGTGTGTACGTCTTTGCTAACTTTGGACTGAGAGCAGTTAATTACTTGGCACACCCTTTCCAAAGGGACTTTGTCAAAGAACTCTCCACTTCCCTTTCAGATTTATTGCTGTTTGAGGACTTTAAAAATGCGTCTCTCAAGCTTTCTACTCAGACGTCCCTCGCCACTTCCTTGAAGCTAATTACCAATGGTGGAGAAGCTACCTCTTGAGAGCTTTAAGGTGGCATGCTTGGTTACATTTATGTGGGTTTGCAGAACCTTTCAATGCATCTTTTGCTAGTGCCTCCTTTTGATGGGTACACCCTCTGTGCACCTTCTATGAAGGACACTTTGACCTGTAGTGAGCAGGAAGGGAAGTCTTTATCCCGACCGCAAACAAAGCTTTTTAGTTCTCAAAGGTTCTTCTCCAAGATCCAGTGAGGCACTAGGAAGATGTGGTTCTGGAAGTCACAGTCTCACTTCCAGGGTGCTCCTGATGACTCCTCTTCCAGAGGCGGGGGGGGGGGTTCATTGGCAAATGCCGCCCTAGAGGCAAGGGGGGGGGTCTGCAAAATCAGGGCTCCAGGGAACCTTTCTCTCAACAGTCCTCTCAACATCCCTGTCAGCGCTCCTGAGGTGTTGCCCAACTGCTGTACTCTGGAGGCAGTTGGGGGTAGCATTTCCCTTCAACCACTAGCCTGGACAAACTTTACCTCTGATCAGCGATTGTTAAAACATCGTTTCCAAGGGTTATTTAATTGTCTTTTTGGAACCCCTTCCCATACGAAGACACCTCCCCGACTTTCCACCCCTTCAGAGAGAGGGAGTTGGCCTTCAAGGAAGTTAAACAACTTCTCCAAAACATTAATCTCAGTAGGACACAGAGGATCCAGAACTTCCTCTCTCTTCTTTGTAGTTCCAAAAAAGACAGGTGATCTGCAACTTATTTTGGATCTCAGCGAGCTCTGTCTTTCAGTCAAAAAGTCCAAGTTCTGGATGGGCACTGTTCAGTCCCTTCTGCTTTTCTTACCCAAAGATGACTGGATGTGCTCAGTGGATCTCCAGAGTGCCTGCTATCACATCAAGATAGACAGGCATTCCAGGAGAGATCTTTGCTTCTGGTTAGGAGCCAATCATTACCAGTTCAAAGCTCTACCCTTCGGTCTCACCACAGCACCCCGGGTGTTTATCAGATGTTTGGCAGTGGTAGGGGCTCACCTGCCACTGGAGGGATTTCAGGTCCTTCCGTACCTCGATGATTGGCTCCTCACTGCACCCTCGAGGCATTTACTGTCCCAAGCAATTCATTATGTTCTTCTTTTCAGTCAGTTGGGGATTACTGTCAGTCAATCGAAATCAAATCTGGTCCCCACACAACAGTTGGAATTCATAGGAGTCCAGCTAGACTCCGTCTCCGAGATTGCAGCATTGCCTTTATACAGAGGTCAGTTGATCCGGGAGCAGGTCATGCAAATCTTGGACCTCTTGCATTCCCCTGTTCACTTGGTTCTTTGAACCTTAGGATCCATGGCCATTCAGCTTGTTCCCCTAGCAAGGTATCGTATGTGAGTTTTACAGTGGACCCTGGTGGTTCAGTGGTCTGTTCTGTGTCATCCCATGTCCGTAAAATTGATGCTTGTGTGCAGATGGCACCTTCTTTGCTGGTTTTAATCTTAGGATATCCTCCTAGGCAGGCCCTTTTCTCTTCCTCCACCCAAGGCCACGGTGACCACAGATGCACTCCTTTTGGGGTGGAGGGATATTTCCAGGAGAGAACTGTCCAAGGCACATGGTCCTCCGTAGAGACCAAGTTGCACATAAATGACCTAGAGATGAAAGCAGTTCTAATATTGCAAGCCTTTCAGGACTGTCTCCCTCTAGGGATGATTGCAATTCAGACAGACAACATGGCAGTGGTCTGGTATGTCAACAAGCAGGAAGGAACATTCTTACCCATTGTACAGAGAGGTCATGAGAGTGTGCGAATGGATGATTATGTCCTCCGGGTGCTTTCTTCTTACAGTACATATACCCGGGGAATCTAACGTGTTGGCTGACATACTCGGCAGATCTATCTTGAGTCCTCATTAGTGGTCCGTCAATCCCATAGTGGTGAAGCATATTTTCGACTGCTGGGGTCAGTAATCTTGCTACCTCTTTGCCTCCCCTACCAACACAAGTGCAGCATGTACTTTGCCCTGATCCCACCCTCCTGGGTAGTCACCGAAGGATGCTGTAGTCCACAATTAGCCACCTGGTCTCCTTTATGATTATCCTCCTGTTCCTCTAATTCCCAAGGTTTTGCAGAAAGCAGTCTGAGGACATCCCTGATCTCATTGCCCTTTTCTGGCCTCGTCAACTATGGTTCCCTTTCATCAGGTCTTAACTGAAATATCCTCCCTGGGTACTGGATCCTCTTCAGGATCTGACCTTCCATCCTTCGTGGCTTCCTCTTCTAAATATTTGGACTCTTATTCTAAACCGCATGGTTTCTCCAGTTCTGGTGATCTTAAAACAGTCCAGTCTGGCGTCCCCCATCAAGCATATTATTCTAGCCTCTCAGAATCCTTTGACCAGAAAGGTTTGTAGTAGTAAGTGGAATAGGTTTCCTATCTGCGCTAAGAGCAGGAATCTGGATCCCTTTTCTGCCTCTGTCTCAGATATCCTTTTGTTATTGTCCTCACTTTTCCAAGTAGGAGCAAGTTTCTCTACTATTAAGCTACAGTTAGAGGCGATTTCTGGCGATTTCTAATTTTCATGAGAACAGTGAGCCTATGTTTTCTTCCAGGCTTTGCAAAGCATTCATGAATGGGGGGTTTCCTTCCAAGACTGCTTATTAAGGATCCCTTGCCTCCTTGGGAATTAATCTTAGTACTCAAATCTCGGATGACCAGGATCCTTTTGAATCTGCTAGTTTGTGCGATCTCTATGTCTTGTCTTGGAAAATTGCCATCCTGGTTTCCATAACTTCAAGGAGGGTTTCCGAATTGCAAGTTCTTTCCATTACTCCTTTGTATGTGATCTTTCATAAGGACAGAGCATCTCTTAGGGCGAATACCTGTTTCATGCCCAAGATTGCTTCTGAACACTATCTAAAACAATGTATTAGTTGCCAGTGTTCTTTCCTAATTATTCCAACAAAGGAGACTACATTCTGCATACTTTGGACGTACACAGGCAATTATGCTTCTATCTACATAGGACCAAAGGATTTCGCAAGTCAGATCAGCTTTTTGTGGCCTTTTCCCCAAACCGACATGGTCTCACTGTTTCTAAGGTAACTCTTTCTAAATGGATTTCTAGCTGCATCTCTACAGTTTACGACAGTAGGTATCTTTAAGTTCTGCGAAGAATCTGGGCTCATTCTACAAGGTCCATGGCTATTTCCTCAGTGTTCTTGGCCAGACTTTCTATTGATGACATTTGTGCTGCTGCCACTTGGTCTAATCCTCAAACCTTTATATCTCATTACAAGCTGGATTTAATTTCCAGGAGCAGGGCTTCTTTTGGCTCCACAGTGCTCCGGCATGTCCTTCCCTGACGCCGCCCAGGATAAATGGTAGCTGGGGACTCTGACCCTATGGTGATGAAAAATTACATGGATAACATCAGATAAAGAGTTATGTACTTAATGTACCTTATCTGTGTTGTCCTATGTCATTATTCATCACATTTCCCTCCCACCTTCCCCCTTCCTTGTTGGATCTTGGAGGAAGTTGGAGTGTTCTGGATTCCGGACTCTCTGTTCTTTTTTGGGGGGGGCGGGGTGTAGCATTACTGGATATGTAAACAAACTCTATGTGAGGGTTAGAGGGCAGCAGATAATTATGGGAGAAGGAGAAACTTGAACCTTGGAGCCGTCTACGCGAATGTTGCCGGCTCAGATCCGATGTCTGATCCAAAACCCTATGTTGATGAATAATGACACAGGATAACACAGATGCCAAGTTATGGCAAGTACGTAACTTTAACTTTAGTGGAGTTTTTGCTACTGCATCTTTTTCTAGATTCACAGTCTCTGTCTCAAAGAAACCTGACAGATTTTGCAGCGTGCCTGATCTACACAAATACTTTATAAAAGTCCTGTTTCAGATCACACTATCATTTCTATTGAAGAAGATGCATCTTTTAAGGCCTTTTCTGCTTCAATTTCACCCAAAAGTGAAAAGAGTTCAGATTAAATTGGTGTGCAGCTGTGTGTGTCTGTGGAGGGGGGGGGGGGTTATGTCTTCCACTTTGGCATTTAGAACAGTCACTTACCAGACTCAAGTATGCAAGTATGCTGTCTGTGCTAATATGCAGCAAACCTTAACTTGTTAATTCTGACATTAAATCTTCTCTGTTGGACTTGTTAAACTCTGCTTAACAGGCCACTAAACATTCTATTAATTGTGCTTATGACGTTGTGAATGCTGTGTCTAGGGCTGATGCTTACAGTTAAGTTAATATGCAGGAATGCATGGGATGGATTGTAGAATGTCCCTTGATGTTGAGGCTTCTTTACTGAATGCATCTCTTGACAGGGCCACGTGTTAGGGAATTCCTCAGCTGAAGCATTAAAGAAACTGGAAGAAAGGGGAAAGCTGATGCTAGGAGTCAACCCGTTTTTTTTTTTCTCATTTCTGAATACCAGTGGAACCACTCTACTTTATCTGGCCTTTTTTAAAGCCTTTTAAAATCCTGTCTGCAGTAGCCTTTCAAATAAATGATTAAAAAATGGTGGGGAGATTTGAAAAAGAAAGGAGACTTCATAATCAAGTACCCTTTTTTCAAAAGAAATGTCAGTGACTACCTGTGTCTGTCTGCCACTCCACGCTTCATGCTGGCCATTTTTCCCAAGTTGCACTCAGTTTATCCTGCTGTCTTCATTTATTTATTTATATTTGTTGACCTGGAGTGTCTTGACTGGACGTAGGTCCATTTTCAGCGGAGGCCTGGGGAGAAAAGCTCCACAGTTAAAATAAACAGACAGTAGTTACATTGGATTACATAGCGATTAACAATTGGCATAGCAATTACTTACAACATATTTACAGATGAAGAACATAGTACATCAGTAGACAACTAGAATCTTTATCTGTGAAGTACATAACAGACATTAACAAATGTTACAAGAAGAAGTTCCTGCTGTATAATAAGTACTGGCTTATTGAGCATCTGAGCTTGCTATAATCAAAGTAGTTAGTGGAGTGGAAAGAAAGGTAGTGGTTGGATGGGGAGGGTGATATTAGAGTGGAAGTTGCAAGGGCATAGCCAGCATGTTTTTAGGTGTGCTTTTAGTAAAGTTTTGAAGTGGGTGCATGATGGTATGGAGGTAATTGTGGGTAGGAGGGAGTTCCATAATTTGGCTATGGTGCAAGAGAGTAGTGCTTCACCAGCAGAGTTATTGGCTTTAGTGATCTGCAAGTGATTTTTGTTGCTGGATCTTAGTGGTCTGGTGGTGCGATAGGATTGGAGTAGATTCTGGAGGGATGGGACATTTAGTGGATGATTTACTAGTTTGTGGGCGAGTGAGAGTTGATGCCATTGAAGGAGGTGAGAGAGTTCGAGCCAGCCCATTTCAGCAAGTGAGAGACGGTGGTGACTACGGTAGGATGCCCCTGTTGCGAAATTGGTGATTTTGTTGTAATAGGTCTCTAGCTTGTTTAGATTGCATTGCCTTAGGTTGATATATATTGGACAGGCATAAAGTAGGGTGGAGATAAGGTGGGAATTTGCTATTGAAATATTTGCTGCTTTGGTGAGAAGTTGCTTATTTCTGTATAGTGCTCCTAGTTTTTTGTGGACTTTTTTTATGGTCAAGGATATGTGAATGTCAAATTTTAGTTTGTCTATTTCCACTCCTAGCAATTTGGTGTGTTCAGTTGGGTATATAGTGGTGTTGTCTTTTGCTGTGATGTTTAAATGAGAGTTGTTTTGAGTATGTTTGGTGGGTTGGAAGATGAGTAGTTTAGTTTTGTTTGGGTTGAGTATTAATTGGGCATCGGATAACCAAGTTTCAACAGAGGAAAAGGCTTCCTGTGTGACTTTTTGCAGTTTGGGTAGGGACTGGGCTGAGCAGATGATGGTTGAGTCAGCTGCGCATTGTATGAGTGTGCCATGTTTGGTGGCAGAGGCTAGATTATTGGTGAAAACAGAGAAGAGTAGGGGTCCAAGGATGGATCCTTGGGGAACCCCTATGGAGACAGGTAGTTGGGGAGATATGTCATTCTGCCATACAACGGATTGTTGGCGGTCAGACAGTTAACTCTGAAACCAGTTGGTGACTGATTGTGAGAAGGATAGGTTATTGAGGACAGAGATAAGTTGTTTGTGTGGGACCATGTCAAATGCTTTAGATAGGTCTAGGAAAGTAGCAGAGGAGAGAGAGCCATTGTTTTTATGCTGAAGAATAGTGTTAGTAAAGGAGAGTAAGGCAGTGGTGGTGCTATGGTTTGGTCGGAAACCATGCTGAGTATTGGAAAGGAGGTTGTTAGTAAGGAGGTAGTCTGAGACCTGAGAGTGCATGCATCTCTCTAGTATTTTGGAGAGTGGAGAGAGAATAGCTATGGGGCGGTAATTGGTTAGTTCTGTGGAGGATCCGCCTTGGTGGAGGGGAATTATATGTGATACTTTCCACAGTGTGGGAACGTAATATCTGAAGTAGTTAACTTCATTTGTGCATCAACCTATGGGTCTTCGAATCCATATTGGATCCGAGCCGGCAGTTTCCAATAGCATAGATCCGAGCTCCAAGCTCCTCCCCCTACCCATAATCCCCTGCCAACCCTACCTGACCTCAGATCTAGTTTGCCGCGGTTTCATCCAGCAGCTCGATCACTGAGTTCCAGGCTTTAGCGTTTGTTGAGAGAAAATTTTACTGTTTTTCTCTCCCTTTTTCTGTAATTTTAGTGTGCGTGTGTTGTGTGTACAGGTCCCTCATTAGTTTTTTTTTACCAGTCTGTTAATCTTCTTGATAGTTTTCCTTCCCCACCCTCGTTAGTGCGTTAGGGAGTGTGCTGTGTGTTGGGGCCTAGTGTGTGTTTCTTTCAGTATGTCGGAGCCCCCAAAAGCTGTTTTCTCCAAGTATACAGAGTGTGGCCATAAGCTATCCCCGGCGGATGGCCACACTCTGTGCGTGTTGTGCTTTGGGGTTGGACACCTGTCGTCAGGTTGCTCCATATGTGCGGCGTTCAACCCCAGGGCACTTAAGGACCAGAGGACTAAGCTGGTTCTGGCGGGACTGCTGCCCCCGGACTCCGCTTCGGCCTCCGGTCCCACGGTGGCTCCTGCCACGGCTGCGGCTACTGCCACTCCTGCCTCCCTTCCCCTGGCCTTGACTCAACCTCCCGCTTCGGGCCAGGAGGATAGGAGGATAGGGAGTCCAGGAAAGAGAAGCAGAAGGAGAAGCACCACAAGCGGCGGGCTGAGGCCTCTTCATCGGCCCTGCCGGCTAAGCGGCCTTCTCCCTCCAGGACTTCCGAGCCTTCCACCCCCTCAGCTCCGGTCTCCTTCTTTTTCACCGGGACCGGAGGAGGAGGAGGCCCAGCCCCCATCGAAGTCATCAAGGCGGCACTCCCGTCCCGCCTCGGTGGCGTCATCCAGATCCACCCGAAGCCTGACGGACGCAGACTTGGACCAGATGATGAGAAGATTCCTCCAGGCCCAGCTGCAGATGGGAGTGCTCCTGCCTCTCCCTCTCCGGGGGGGGCTCAACCCTTTTTTTTGCCCCAATTGCTCCTTCTCCGATCCGCTTCCCGGGTTCGGAGTTTTCGGAGCCGGGTAGCGTCGGCGCCGACAATATCAGGTACTTCGGCGCCGACAATGCCCTCGAGTCTGTCGGGTCCCTTTTCTTCGGATCCGAGCTCTTGGAGCCGAGCTTCGGATCCGAGGTTCTCAGTTTGCCTTCGGCTCCGCCCAGATCGGAGCATACTGGACCTTCGGATCAGACCGCGTCGGCTCCGGCCCCGATCTGCCCGTCGGATCCGAGGGAGGGTTTGCTCTCTGATCCCAGAGAGAGCGGCTCTCCTTCAGCAT
The DNA here is from genome assembly GCF_019279795.1 of Protopterus annectens. Classification (NCBI taxonomy): domain Eukaryota; kingdom Metazoa; phylum Chordata; order Ceratodontiformes; family Protopteridae; genus Protopterus; species Protopterus annectens. The sequence goes on from NC_056746.1 coordinate 292,643,594, forward strand.
TCAACGTAGTGGAGAGGGTCCTGTCGAGGGATTCCAGACCCCCGGCCTTGGCTACGGCTCCACCCTGCACTCCATCTCAGATGGGTCCGACTTCCGTCAGCCAGTCCCAGGGACAGTCTGCTTCGATGTCTAAGGTCGTTCTGTTGGAACATGACGTTGCTGGTGAGGTCTCCTCAGACAGCCCCCCTGAGGAGATTCTTCACAAGCGCAAGTGCAAGAGGAGGCACTTGGACTCCCCTGAGTCCTTGACCGAGGATACAGATTTGGAGGAAGGGGAAGGTTCCTCAAGATCACCCCCCGAGGACGTCTCATTTGGAGACATCATGGAAATGCTCAGGATTAGGGGGGGGGATGGTCTGCCCCAAAGCGTACCTCGGACGAATCTGTGTTCCTGGAGGTGTTTGAAGTAGGCCCGTCTACCTCTTGGGTGTCCCCTCCAGCTGACCCCCTGGTAGATCTGATCACTACCAGGGCATGGAAGGAGCCGGACACTGTGGAGCCAGTCCCAAAAAGACCTGATAAAATACTCAGTCCGCCCTTCCACAGATCACACTGGAGTAAGGGAAACACTGTAGATGCCATGTTGGTGGCGGTGGCCACTAAAAAGGAATTAGCCCAGGAGAGTCCCTCAGTCCATCCTCCAGACAGGGAGTCACGGTTGATGGATCGCTTAGGGAAGCGGGTTTTTTAGTTCAGCTACCTTCTCAGTGAGGTCACTGAACTACATGGCACATGTCATACGACTGCAGCGAGACCTTATCAAAGAGTACGCCGCGTCGCCCCCGGAGTCCATGTCGGCTGAGGACAAACAGTTGTACTCTTCCCGAATGGCCACTCTTAGGTTTATCTTGAACACCTCTATGCGGCTACTGTCCCACGCCACGGAAGGGGCCGCTAGAGCTAGCGCAGCAGGCGTCGTTATGAGGCGACAGGCCTGGCTCCGCCACTGTGATTTCGTGGAACCCTTTAAGGTGTCTTTCGCTAATGCCCCTTTCAATGGTTCTGCCCTCTTTGGCAAAACCGTACGCGATACCTTGGTCCAGAGTGAGGACAGGAAGACGTCTGCCATTGGAGTCCGCTTCTCTGCTCCCTAGAGGTCCTTTTTCAAGAACCAAAAGGGACAGAAGAAGATGTGGTTCCGGAAGTCGCAACAGCCCCATTTTGCTCCGGACCCCCAGTCCTTCTGCGGCAGAGGAGGACAGGGTGGACGCCACCCTAGAGGTAGAGGGGGCCCGAAGAACTTTGGGTCCAGAGAACCATTCTCTGACCGGCCCACGCAACAGCCCTGAAGGGTTACCCGACTGCTCCTCTCTGGAGGCAGTCGGGGGGCACCTCTCGAGGCAAATAGCAGCTTGGGAGTCCATCACGACCGACCGCTGGGTGCTTCGCATCATATCCAGAGGTTACCAGATCCCATTTCCCTCGCAATCCCAGACACCTCCCCGACGTCCCACCAGAGCAGAGGGAGGCCGCAGCTGCGGAAATCCAGCGGCTACTAGAAAAAAGAGCCATCCAGCACGTCCCCCCAGACCAGTACGGATCAGGCTTTTACTCTAGGTTCTTATTGGTGCCAAAAAAGACGGGGGACTTCAGACCGATCCTTGACCTATCCCTCTTGAACCTGTCAGTAACCAAGGAAAAGTTCCGGATGGTCACGTTTCAATCCATTCTCCCCTTCTGCCGGAGAATGACTGGATGTGCTCTATAGACCTCAAAGATGCGTACTACCACATTTTGATGGACAGACAATCCAGGAGGTTTCTCCGCTTCCGGCTAGGAGCCAGCCATTACCAATTCAGGGCCCTTCCCTTTGGTCTCACCACAGCCCCCAGGGTGTTCACCAAAGTTCTGTCGGTGATAGCGGCCCACCTGCAACAGCAGGGCATTCAGGTTTTCCCATACCTGGACGACTGGCTCCTGACCGCCCCCACAAGGCATCTACTCTGCGCAGCCAGAAACTCCTTTCTTCACCTAGCGACCCAGCTGGGGATCACTATCAACATAGAGAAATCTTCCCTTTCTCCAACTCAAACCATAGATTTCATCGGAGCCAGGTTGGACACAAACAGGAGTCTAGCCCTCTTAACTCCAGACAGAGTGCGGACTTTAAGACTCCATGTGCAGGCCATCCTCCTGCCCCAGGCACCCCTGGCGGAATTGGTCCTGAGGGCTTTGGGTTCGATGGTGGCCACCATCAACCTATTGCTGATGGCGCGTCTGAACATGAGAGTCCTGCAATGGACACTCCAAGTTCAGTGGTCTTTTCTGCAATTCCCCCTGTACCACCCTATTCCCCTCAGCAGGGTTTGCAGGAAGGCCCTCTTATGGTGGCTCCAATCCCCGGACCTCCAGAAGGGGCGCCTCTTTTCTATGTCCCCTCCCCTAACCACGGTGACCACGGATGCCTCTCGCCTCTGGTGGGGGGGGGCATTGTGCAGACAGGACAGTCCAAGGCACGTGGAACAGCACGGAGACCTCTCTGCATATCATTGTCCTAGAGATGAGGGCGGTGCTTTTGGCGTTGCAAGCACTACAGAGCCGCCTTCCCGTAGGAACGATTGCAATCCAGATGACAACATGGCAGTGGTCTGGTACATCAACAAACAGGGAGGAACCAGGTCTTATCCCCTTTCTTATCCCCTTTGTCGAGAGGCCATGAGAGTGTGGGAATGGGCGATTTCCACCAACCGCTTTCTCATAGCGACGCACATTCCGGGACGGTCCAACATTTTAGCAGACAAGTTGAGTCGCACCATCCTCTCGCTGTACGAGTGGTCTCTGAGCCCAGAAGTAGCGAAGCAGATATTCTCCACTTGGGGTCAACCTTGTTGCGATCTTTTCACCTCTCCTTCAGATGCGAAATGCAACGACTACTTCGCTCTAATTCCCCTACCCGGGGAATCCCCACGAGACGCTGTGGTGCATGCTTGACCCCCTGGTCTCCTTTATGCTTATCCTCCTCTTCCGCTGATGTTGAAGTTTCTACAGAAAGCCAGTCGGTTGCAGAACAAGATAATCTTCATTGCCCCATTCTGGCCTCGCCAGGCTTGGTTCCCGTATCCTTGGTCTCGCCTAGTGAATCCTCCCTGGATTCTGGATCCCATTCCGGATCTCATAACCCATCCGTTGGATCTTCCGACCCCGAACCTGGACAACCTCAAGCTCACGGCTTGGTTGATCCAGTTCCAAGGTTAGCTAGGACTCCCGGTATCTCTTCCCAGGTCAAAGCTATTCTGGTGGCGGCGCATAAGCCATCCACCAGAAAGGTCTATGATAGCAAATGGAAATGTGTTTCTATTTGGTCTGAGCACAGAGATCTAGGTCCGTTCACAGCTCCGTTGCCTGCGGTGTTAGATTTCCTATCAGGACTCTTCAATCAGGGCGCCAGCTCCTCTACAGTCAAGGTTCAATTGGCGGCTATCTCTAACTATCACGTAGGAAGCGACCTTAGACTGTTGAGTTATGCAAGGCCTTTCTGAAGGGTACCTTCTTACTCAGACCCCCGGTGAAGGAAGCAGTCCCTCCTTGGGACGTAACTTTGGTATTGCAGGCACTTACAGCCCCTCCCTTTGAACCTGCAGCTTCAGTAGATCTAAAATTGTTATCGTGGAAAACTGCCTTTCTTGTAGCTATCACCTCAGCCTGAAGGGTTTCCGAAATTCAAGCCCTTTGTGCAAAACCACCTTATTTGTCCTTCCACAAAGACAGTCTACCTCAGGACCAATCCCTCCTTTCTTCCAAAAATTGCATCCGAATCGAATATTAATCAGTCCATTAACCTACCACTTTTTTTTCCCCAACTACCAGAACAAAGGGGAACATAAGTTACATTTGTTGGATCTGCACAGACAACTGCGCTTTTATTTACACAGAACAGCTGGTCATAGGCAATCAGATCAGTTGTTCATTTCCTTTGCCAAATGTAACTTAGGAAAGGCTGTTTCTAAAGTCACACTGTCCAGATGGATTTCTCAGTGTATTCTGTTGGCATATGAAAGTACTGGTCGGCCCGCATCTCTAGGAGTCCATGCCCACTCTACCCGGTCTGTCTCTACCTCTGCGGCCTTTCGTTCTAGACTCTCGTTGGATGATATCTGCTCAGCAGCAACATGGGCTTCGTGTCATACCTTCATTAATCACTACAAGCTGGATATTGTCTCCAGAGGGAGAGCATCCTTTGGCTCTGCAGTGCTCCGGAACATCCTTCCTTGAGGACCGCCCGAGATTTAGGTAGCTGGGGACTCTGTCCCATAGGTTGATGCACAAATGAAGTTAACTACTTCAGATTAAGAAGTTATGTACTCACCATAACGTTCCATCTGAGTAGGTAAACTTCATTTGTCAGCAACCGATCCCCCCTCCGTCCCCCTGACCTTCGGATGTTCGAGATGTTACCTTCCTTATGGCAAGGGTATGTAGCTAGTTTTGCGGGTGATTGTTTGTATGCTTATCTAGCTGTGGGCAAACTCGATCTGAGGTCAGGTTGGGTTGGCAGGGGATTATGGGTAGGGGAGGAGCTTGGAGCTCAGATCTATGCTGTTGGAAACTGCCAGCTCGGATCCGATATGGATCTGAAGACCCATAGGTTGCTGACAAATGAAGTTTACCTACTCAGATGGAACGTTATGGTGAGTACATAACTTCTTATTTCTGACGGAGATCGGTTAATCAAGATGGATACTGGGTAGGCCAGAGCATCAGCTGCGATTTGTAGATATTCACTTGGGAGGTTGTCTGCTGCTAATCTGGTGGGCTTAAGTTTAGTTAAGAGTTTTTTTATGTTGGAGGTAGGTACAGGAGAAAAAGAGAAGGAAGTGGGGAGATTACTTGTTGAAGGTGTGGTTTGGAGGAGAGGGGGGTTGTGTTTAGCTAGTGATAGTATGGTTTGTGTGAAGTGTGTGTTGAATGAGGTAGCAATATTTTCTGAGGAGTGAGGGATGTTAGGAGGAGGGGTACTGACTTTACCTGGGTGGAGGATTGAGTTTATGGAGGACCAGAATTTGGGGCTGTGTTGAGAGGAGTCTAGGGCAGACTGGTAGTATTGGAATTTGTCCTGTTTTATTAGCTTTTTGACTCTATTGCATAGTTCTAGGAATTTCTGTCTAGTTGAGGGGGTTTTGGTTTTGCGCATGTGCTCCCAAGCTTTATCCCTGTTTTTTATTTCTGACTTAGTGGTTTTCTGTAGCCATGGGGAGGGTTGTGCTTAGATTCTGGAAAGTCTTATGGGGGCATGGTAATTAAGGATGCTCAGGAAGGTAGTATTAAAAAAATTCAACTGCGTCATCAAGACTGAGGTACTTTAGAGGATGCCAGTTACATTCTTTGAGGGATGAGATGAATGTGAGTGGGTTAAAGTTTAGTTTTTACGTATTTGACGGTAGATGACAGGTTTAGCTTGGTATAGGTATGTTTTGAGTAGGAATGTTGGGGAGTGATCACTGAGGCTATCTGATAAGCAGCCTGTTATATATGACTGGGGGTTCTTACTGATTAGTATCCAGTCCAGGGTAATGTGCTTGCTGGAGTTTTTATTTGTCCTGGTTGGCGACTGGACTAGTTGGGTAAAGCCATGAAGGTTTACATGATGGGTTGGATGGTTGCCAGAACAGGATTGCCAGTCAATATTGAAATCGCCTAAAATTATAGTTTCTTGGGGGAGATGGTGGGTAGACCAGCTGAGGAGGTTTTCTAGTGGAGGGATGTTTTGGCCAGGTGGGAAGTAGCATCCAATTATGTTGATGGTTTTGTTTTGGTTTATTTTGAGGTTGGTATATATTATTTCTTCATTGCCTATTTGTGGAGCTGATGATTTTAAGATCTGAGATTTTTTATCTCAGGAAACCAAAAACCTCAGATGCCTTGAGTTCTAAAAATCCAGAATGGTTATAGAAAATAGTAGGTATCACTTCCATCTCTTTCAGGGATATCTCCTCAAAAAAATCAATTTCTTCAGATCCTGTCAGACCAGGTATTCCAGGAAGTGATGGCAATTCCTCTATCCCAAAGAAGCAAGAGTTTTTATTGAAAAATGCTTTTGTTTCCCAGAGAAACATCTTCTGTGTGTGGTCTTTTTGGCACTTTAATGCAGAGGTAAGCATCATTGAGGTCTACAGTTCACAATGAGCACCAGTGTTACCCAGGATTCTTTGCTTTGGGATTGCACTTTGTTTGCATTTTTGCCCTTTCGTGAAAACACTTGGACTATTGGAAAGACCGAAGTGCCTTGCCCCAGTCAGTCTTTTCCACACCTCAAGGCATTCATATTTCCTCTTATTTGAACAATTACCTTATTTCAACTTCCTCAGTAAAAGTCACCCTAGTGACTTTTCAGTTCACTATTCATCTTTTCAGCAGTCTGGCTTTTAAACTAAATTTTAAAGTAATTTAAGTCCTCCTTATAGCTTAGTATTTCAAGAATGTTTTCTCGACTCCTGTCTATCCACTGTTAAAATTCCCTCCAGACAGTGATGTTCTTCGTGTTTCACTGTTGCAGTCATCACATTTGGGTAATCTGCTGGCAGGTTGCCCTCAGTCAGCCTGAATAACAAAGTCTTGGGTCCTGTGTCAGTTGCTGTCTCTTCTTCCATGACGTCAGGTCGTCAGGGGGTATAAAACATGCAGCCGACGCCATTTTAATCTGTCTTTCTTGCCGCGTGGTGCCCGAAGCAGAAGCAGTTCGCAAGTGCCGGTCGGCCAACTCCTGAAATTTTCGTTTTAGAGTTTCAGAACCGAAGTCTTCAACCTAATGCTAAGTACCCCGTTGGGGAAACTTTTTCTTGCTCCTTACCGATGTCAGTAAAAGTTAATAATTGTATTACTTGTGGGAAGCAAATACCTCATACGGATTTTCATTTGTACTGTATTCCTTGCCTAGTCCCTGACCACAACGTGCCTTGCTGTCGGTTTTGTGCTAAATTTATCCAACGCACTATTAAGCGTCTGTACATTTTTGCTTCTAAATATTTTGGCTCAAGATTCAACTATCCAGAAATGTCGTCGGTTAGCAATCCGACTACCGGATTTCACAAAAAAACGCAAAGAAAAAGACAGACCGTCAAGGTCCAAAACCGATGAAGCTTCTCCTAAGCCAGTCGCCAGTTTCCGGTATTCAGTGAGACGCTTTCGCAGCCCCTGATGCCCACTACTTTTGATTCGCAGGCCTCTACTGAGATGCATTCAGAGTCCGGTATGCCGCGAGACACCAAGTATTGAACCCGCGGATGTCTCTCACTTTGATGGGTCCGAAGCCGCTGAGCAGGCACCAGCTTCTGAGGGTGTTTTCAGGCCTAAGGATTTGTATATAAAACCGACGCTATCATCAAAAACAAGGCCAAAACCAACTTCTGTGTCTAAAAAACTAATGCATGGGCCACGTGTTCAGGCCCTTATGCCTAAAAAACAAATGATCAAAATGGCTGAGGATTTAATTACCTTGATTAGGGGTTCCCAACCCCCTCCTGCTAAGAGGCCTAGGCAAGGCACTGATTATGAATCTTCAGATCAGGTTTCCATTTCTTCAGATTCCTCTTCTGATCAGGAACTTTCTATTCCGCCTTATGAGGACTCTGATGCAGAAGAATACATCCCTTCTGCTTCTCCTCCTGAGGATTTTTCTTTTGGAGAAACTTTGCATACCTTAAGGGAACATTTTCATTGGGAGAGTCAGGATTTTTCAGAATCCAAAAAGAGGCTTAGGGATTCCCTCCTCCTTCCTCAGCATAGGCCTTTGGCTATACCTCCTGTTTTAGACATTGTTGATGATGTTTTCTCAGAATCCAGCATGGCTCCTGATTCCCTGCCTCTGGCTCCTAGTAAGCCAGGCAGATATTACATGGATGTTCATCGTGTTTCACTGTTGCAGTCATTACTCTTGAGTTATCCTGCTGGCAGACTACCAGCAGTCGGCCAGAATTCCAAAGTCTAGGTCCGGCGTCGGTTGCTGTTGCCTCTTCCCTGACGTCAATGCGCCGGGGGTATAAAAGATGCAGCCGACGCCATTTTCTTCAGTCTTTCTTGCCGTGCGGTGCCCGAAGCAAAAGCAGTTCGCAAGTGCCGGTCGGCCGACTCCTGAGATTTTCAAATCCGAATTTCAGAACCAAAGTCTTCATTAAAGCTAAGTACCCCGTTGGGGAAACTTTTTTCTTTCTCCAGACTGATGTCAGAAAAAGTTAACAATTGTATTTCTTGTGAGAAGCAAATACCTCATAAGGATTTTCACTCTTATTGTATTCCTTGCCTAGGCCCTAATCACAACGTTGCTAGCTGTCGGTTTTGGGCTAGATTTAACCAACGCACTATTAAGCGTCTGTTCGATTTTGTATTTCATTGCTTTGGCCAAAGATTTAATTTATATAATGCCGTCGGAACAGCTGACCACTGGAGTTTACAAAAAACGCAAGGAAAAGGATAGGCATCCGTGGTCCAAAACCAACGACGAGGCCTCCGTTAGGCCAGTCGCCGGTTCTCAGTGAGGCCCTTTCGCAGCCCCTGGCACCCACTACCTCATAGCCACAGGCTGCTTCAGACTCCCACGTGGAGCCGACTGGGCCTCTGGATACTGAAGATATTGGACACTTGGAAATGATTCCCTCAGATGGGTCCGGAGCGGCTGAGCAGGCATCTGCTTCTGAGGGTGTCTTCAGACCTACACAACTATATGTTAAGCCATCTTCAGCTTCAAAGACTAAAGCAGCTCTAAAGACAAAGAAACAAGTACAGCATTCTCCTACTCAGACTTCCAAACCTAAAAAACAGATGCTTAAAATGGCCGAAGACCTAATTACTTTGATCAGGGGTTCCCATCCCCCTCCTGATAAGAGGCCTAGGCAAGAGACAGAATATGATTCTTCTGATCAGGTTTCTATTTCCTTTGATTCCTCTTCTGAACAGGATTATTCCATGCTTCCCTATGAGGACTCTGATGCTGAAGAATCCATTCCTTCAGCCTCTTCTCCTGAGGATTATTCTTTTGGGGAAACCCTGCATACCATGAGGGAGCATTTCCACTGGGAGAGCCAAGATTATTCTGAATCTAAGAAAAGGCTCAGAGACTTTCTGCTACTTTCTCAGCACAGACTCCTTGCTATTCCACCTGTTCTAGACATTGTAGCTGATGTATTTTCAGAGTCTGGCCTGTTCCATGACTCTTTACCCCCTGCACCTGCTAAGCCAGACAGATACTACAGGGTCCTGGATTCTCATAAATTCCTATATAAAAACCCCGCTGCTGACCCAGAAACTATATCTCAGGGTCCCAAAGGAGTCAAAGCTTCCACTGCAAAAAACCCTGTCCCCTCTGATGGGGATTCTAGGGCTCTGGACAGATGGGGGAAAAAGGTTTACACTTCTGCTACCTTGGCTGTAAGGGCTTTAAATTGTCAATTTCATATGCTTAAATATCAGCAATATTTAATGTCTCTGCTTAAACAGAAATTGTTGACAAATACTGAATGTTCAGAGAACAAGGAAATGCAGGATTTATTGCATGCAACTGAACAAGTGGGAAAGAATACTTTGCAATGTGATTGATTCACTGGAGGCCTCTTGCAGGGCCCTAATGTTATTAGAAGGCATGCTTGGTTAAATGAACAGAATCTGCCTGATCATGTTAAAGCAAAATTATTAGATGCTCCATTACAGCATGATACTTTGTTTGGTCCTAAAGCAGAAGAGGTGTTGAAAAAATGGAGGATAAAGCAAAATCCATGCAGACAGTCAAGGATTTCTTACAGGTACAGCCACCCAGGTTTAACAGGAACTGGCCTTCTAAAAATTGGTCCTTTCCAGTGTCAGACAGACCACAAAGAGGCAGATACAGGTGACTCAGAGGCAGATCTCAGCCCCAGGGCTCATACAGGCCTAAACAATGGGGTGCTCCCTACCTCCAAAAGTGGAGAAGACAAATCACAACCTTACAGGAAACAGTCCCAATGACTTTCCTCTGCCAGATCCAAGCACTTTTCTTTTGGCAGCCCCCTTGGGGGGGGAAACTAGCACTTTTCTCATCAAATTGGCAAATGGTTACCCAAGACAAATGGGTCTTGAACATAGTGTCCCAAGGCTACAGGTTCCATTTTCACACCCTACCAAGGTCAAAAGGTATGCCAGACCTGCCAGACAATCAATGGGCAGAGGCACAAAAGCAAACTGGGGGCCATAATCGAATCTCCAGCTGAAGCAAGCATCCTCCAAAAGGGTCTCACAGAGACAGATGCTTGGTGTCAGAGCCACGGCCTCAAGCTAAATGCTAAAAAGTGCATAGTCATCCCCTTTGGGAAAAACAAGGTGCCCACAAATTACCACATAGGTGGTAATCCATTAAGTACGGAAGAAGTAATTCGAGATTTGGGGACCAACGTAGATAGTAATCTCTCCTTTGATAATCACGTTGCCAAAGTGGTTAGAAAGACCTTCTATATAGCCCACCTTATCACGAAAGGGTTCGCATCTAGATCAAGAGGTCATTGTGCCCCTCTACTAGTCACTCATCAGGCCATAATTGAATACAATGCCCCTTTTGGGATGTACCTTACCCGACACCTGCAGCAACTGGAGAGACCCCAAAAGTACCTCGCCAAGAGGATCATGGGCTACAAACAGATGTCCTATGCAGCTCGACTAAAGAAACTCCAGCTCTGCTCAGTTGCTTATCGCCTACTCAGAGGCGATCTATGCCTGACGTACAAAGCCATGTCAAACTCAGAATTAATGGACATGCTCCACCTCAAAAAATCCAAGTCCCTTAGAACTACACGCTCCAGGGACCTAAACCTCAGCACAAAAATAAATAGGACATGCTGGAGGGACAGATTCATTTCCCAGAGGCTCCCCTCACTCTGGAATAGAATCCCAATTCATGTTAGATATAGCCCCTCGCTGACCCTCTTCAAACGAAATCTGGATGCGTGGATGGGAAATCGCAAATTCACCCCTGGGATCTCTTCTGTGTCCCTGCTAGACAGAGGCACAGTAAACTAATCTTAAAAGGGTACCTTCTTTGACCTACTTTACAGAGGCACAGTAGGCTAATCTAATAGGGAGGTGGAAGCCAAATACACTCTGGCTAGGCTTATAAATGCCCTAGGGCAGATAGCCTAGTATCTACCTATGAACCTAATTACAGCCTCATGGACATGAGGGCCATTCAACAAGTACCACAACAAGAGCAGGGGCAAGGATTTTACTCCTGACTTTTCTTAGTGCCCAGAAAGGACAAAACCTCGAGACCAATACTGGACCTGTCTATACTAAATACGTTTCTGGAAGTTCCAAAATTCAAGATGTTGACTCTACAGCAGCTACTGCCCATGCTGGGCAAGAAGGCTTGGCTCGTAACTTTGGACCTAAAAGAGGCATACCTGCATGTCCCAATCAGACAATCTTGCAGAAGATGCCTCAGATTCATAGTTGGCTCAATGCACTACCAGTTCTCTGCACTGCCCTTTGGCTTATCTACTGCACCCAGGGTCTTCACAAAATGCCTGGCACCAGTAATTGCATTTTGCAGACAAAGAAGAATTCAAATATATCCCTACTTGGATGACTGTCTTATTCAAGCAGAGAACAAAGACATTCTTCTAAAGCATCTGGCGTTTGTAAAAAGATTACTAATTGGCCTAGGGTACACAGTAAACGAAAATAAATCAAAACTAGTGCCCTCTCAAGAGATAATATTCTTGGGTGCAAGCTTAAATACAATTGCCCAGATGGCTTATCTCATGCCAGACAAAAACAACTGACTTCTTACTTCAAAAAATTGGCAACAAAGACCCACTTATCTGCAAGGGAAATCCTGCAGGCCTTGGGTTTCATGGCATCTTGCATTCTACTAATTCCATATGCCAGACTGCATATGAGGAAACTACAATGGTATCTAAAAAGTGTTTGGACTCCGCATTGCCACAGCCTGGAGACAGTAATATTACACTCATTCCCTGCTTGCAACAGGAGTTTCGATAGTGGGCAGAGGCCTGTTACCACAACAAGGGTCTGCCATTCGGTTTACCCACAGCCAGACACGGACAACGGATGCATCAGATTATGCCTGGGGGGCCCATATAGCAGGAAAATGTATTCAGGGCACATGGCCTGCAAGCCAGATGCATCTTCACATCAATCAGAAATAGATGCTAGCTGTTAAAAATGCCCTGACAGCTTTCATGGACCTGCTTCATCCAGGACAGCTACTGATAAAGACAGACAATACTACAGTCATGTGGAACATAAACAAGCAGGGAGGTACACATTCCTACCCCCTCTGCAGACAAGCAATGACCTTATGGGACACAGCATTGACTTATCAAGTTCACCTGCAAGCACAATTCCTGCCAGGAAAAACAAATACTCTGGCAGACGAACTAAGCAGAAACCTCATGGATCCCCACGAATGGAAACTGGATCCACAAATCTTCAGCATGATAACAAGGAAATGGGAATGCCCAGACATAGATCTATTTGCCTCCCCTCACAACTGCCATTTGCAGAGATTTTGCACAAGGATTTATCACAAGCAAGCATGGAGAGTGGACGCCCTGTCCTTCAGCTGGAAAAATCTAACAGTATATGCCTTTCCTCCACTGCCTCTCTTTCCCAGGGTACTCCTAAAGGTCAGACAAGAGAAGCCAAAAATGATGCTGATTGCACCAGATTGGCCACGCCAGCATTGGCACCCAATCCTGAAGAGCTTGTCTCAAGATCCAGCATGGTTATTGCCTCAAACTTCTCACTTGCTGACCCAACAAAACAATCGGATCCTGCACAGCCAACTCAGGACCTTAAATCTGGCAGCATGGCGGATAATGTAGCCATTCAGAACACTCCTCTTTCAAAAGCTGTTATGGATGTTATCTTGGAGGCCAGGAGGCCCAGTACCAGAAAATCTTATGCAGAAAAATGGAAGAGATTCTGTGCTTGGGGAACAAGGCATTGACACGTGTGTACCAAATATCCCTCAGATTTTACAATACCTTACTGAGATGCTGAACAAAGGCCTTTCTTTCTCATCAATTAAGATTCATGGCTCTGCCATTTCAGCCCATTACAATACGGAACCACCTATCTTTTCTCATCCTTTAAGGCAGTACCTCAGAGGGGCCAAAAACATCAGGCCTCCAAGGAGAGCACCAATTCCGGCATGGGACCTCAATTATGTTTTGGAAAAACTCACACTGCCTCCTTTTGAGCCAGCCTCAACAGCGGATATAAAATTCTTGTCCTGGAAAACAGCTCTGTTCCTAGCAATAACCTCTGTAAGACGAGTCTCTGAGTTAAAAGCACTCATGGCTGTGGAACCTTTTATCATTTTTCATCCAGACAGGGTTTCTCTGAGGACAAACCCAACATTTATGCATAGGGTGGTGTCCAGTGTGGCCCTCAAGCAAACCATTCGCCTGCCTACCTTTTATCCAAACCCACAGAACAAGGGTGAGAAAATTCTGCATTCTTTGGTTATACACAGGCAGTTACGCTTCTACTTGGACAGAACTAAAGCTTTCAGAAAGACTGAGCAACTTTGTGTCATATGCTGCAGGATCTCAAGGAAAGGCCATCTCAAAGCAGACTATTTCTAAATGGATAGGCCATTGCATCCGTTTCTGCAATTTTCAACATGGCAAATCAGTGCCTAAGGGTATTAGGCCTCATTCTATCAGAGCAGCAGCCACTTCATAAGCCTCCCTCAGAGGAGTGCCAACCAAAGACATCTTAGAGGCTGTAACTTGGAGTTCAGTGCACATGTTACAAAGCACTACCACTTACCTCTTTACTCTAAATCCAGAGCAGGCTTTGCCAGTGCAGTTCTGCAAGGCCTCATAGCCTCTCCTAATCCTAATTTAGCCCAGCTACCCTTCCTCAGCTTTGGGATTCAACCCAAGAGTAATGACTGCAACAGTGAAACACAATGAACATTGTACAGTTGTGTACCTACCATAAATGTAGATGTTAGAGTGTATTCACTGTTGCAGTCCAGGTTACCCACGCACCATCCCCTTTTTCTTTGCTGGGACTTATCTGTACTTCTCTATCCTATACAACCTATGTGGTGTATTTGCTTGTAGAGGATGGAAATGTTATTTTAGTGCATGCATACTTTTTGGCACATTTTTTCAGCCTACCAATTTGGGGACACCTGACATTTGGGGCAAGAAAAACTGAAGAAAATGGCGTTGGCTGCATCTTTTATACCCCTGGTACACTGACGTCAGGGAAGAGGCAACTGCAACCGATGCCGGACCTAGACTTTGGAATTCTGGCCGACTGCGGGTAGCCTGCCAGCAGGATAACCCAAGAGTAATGACTGCAACAGTGAATACACTCGAACATCTACATTTATGGTAGGTACACAACTGTACTTTACTAGACCAGTTTCTCCTCTGCTCCGCTCACCCAGATTCTCGCTGGAGCCGAAGGAGCCTAGACTTTTTTCCAGGGCGTCTGCACATTGACCCTCCCAGTCGGCATCTATGGCCTTGTCTCTTTCAACCAGAAGTTTATGTGAGGCAGACATGGACAAATTGATGTGAAGGTTTATTTGCACCCAGATTCAGAAGGGGGTCTTGCCAGCCCCCTGTCCCTCTGGAGGGGGGAATTCTCTTCCCTTTTTTGCCCCGATACCTCCTTTTGTGGTCTGACCCCTGGTATCGGAGTTTATGGATCCAAGAGGTCACGGATTTTGGGGGTCAGCTCCGATGGTACAGAGTACCTCGACACCGGCCGTTACCTTGAGTGCGTTGGACCCGAGTGGCTCTCTGAGATGAAGCCTGGGAGTCGGATCCAAGGGGTTAGGTTTTTCTCCTTTGGTGCCGACTTTGTCGGGTCAGGGCCCTCTCCTAGGTATCTGCTCCAGCAGGCTCAGCTCCGATCTCCCTTCGGATCTGAGGAGAGCAGCTTCCTTATTAGTTTCCTGGGAGACTCGCTCTCCCCCTGCCTTCGACGTGATGGAAAGGGTTCTCTCCAGCAGATCGAGGCCCCTGACCATCTGCTTGGACTCTTCCCCAATTCCCTTGCCTCTGGGTGCATCTTCAACCATTTTGCCCATGCAGGGACAGCCCATGCTCGATGTGCCCCAGACTGTTGTCGAGAAAACACAGGTAGTTTGCGAGCCCTCTCCAGAGAGCCCCACCGAATAGGACACCGATTTGGAAGGGGAAGGTTCCCCCAGACAATGTCTCCTTTGGAGACATCATGGAACTCCTGTGGCAGCGGGGGGTGTTGGTCCGCCCCCAAACCTTCCTTGGATGAGTCTGTGTTTCTGGAAGCCTTCGTCATGGGCCCATCTTCCTCCTGGGTGTGTCCCCCCCCCCCCATGTAATCCCTTGATGGATCTTACCACCACCCGTGCATGGAAGGAACCGGACATCGTGGAGCCAATCCCGAAGCGTTATGACAAGATTCCGAGTCCTCCTGCAGACAAACCTAGTTGGAACAAGGGGTCCCTAGTAGACGCCACTAAGAAAGAACTAGCCCAGGAAAGTTTTACTGTCCATCCCCCTGACCGAGAGTCCAGGACGATGGATCATCTGGAAAAGCGCACATACGCTTCAGCCACCTTTTCTAAAAGGGCGCTGAATTATTTGGCCCACGTCACTCGACTGCAGCATGACCTGGTCAAGGAGCTAACTGAGTCTTCTCTGGAGTCCATGTCACTGGAGGATAAGCGCATATTCTCTGCTCGAATGGCCACTCTCAAAGTGGTTTCTAATATGTCCATGAGTCTCCTTTCGCATATCACTGAAGGAGCGGCAAGGGCGGCCGGGTCCGGCATTGCCATAAGGCGACATGCCTGACTCAGGCTAGGTCAGTTCACGGAACCCTTTAAGGCGTCTCTTGCAAATGCCCCTTATGATGGTTCTTTTTTGTTTGGGAAGACCATTCATGACACGTTGGTCCAGAGTAAAAAGGACTGGAAGACATTGTCTGCCATCAGGGTCCACTTCTCTAACCCCCAAAGATCCTTTTCCAGGAATCTGTGGGGGCAAAAGAAGATGTGGTTCCGGAAGGCTCAGTATTCCAGGGGCACTCAGAACTCATCTTCCCCCAGAAGCAGAGGAGGACCAGACAGATGCTGGCTCAGAGGCAGGGGGGGGGGGGTCAGAGAAAGTTCGGGTCTCGAGAACCGTTCTCTGACAGGCCCACGCAGCAGCCCTGAGGGGTTACCTGACTGCTCTGCTCTGGAGGCAGTCGGGGGTCACCTTTCTCTGCACCTGACTGCATGGGAGTCAGTGTCAACAGACAGGTGCTTCAAATCATATCCAGAGGTTGTACCATCCCCTTTGTGTTTCCTCCCAGACTTTCCACCTGCGTAAAGGGTAGGCAGCAGCACTCGGCATAGAAAAGCTGGTAAGGAGACGAGTCATCCAGCCCTTCCCCCTAGATCAGTCCAGATCAGGCATCTATTCCAGGTTCTTTTTGGTGCCAAAAAAGATGGGGGAACCTAAGGCCTATTCTGGACCTTTCCACCCTAAACCTATCAGTTGCCAAGGAGAAGTTCAGGATGGTCACTTTACAATCCATCCTGCCTTTCCTGCAGGAGAACAGACTTGGATGTTTGCAATAGATCTCCAGGATGCATACTACCATATAAAGATGCACAGATGCTTCAGGAGGTTCCTCCGCTTTTGGTTAGGGGCCAATCACTATAAATTTCGAGCTCTACCCTTTGGTCTCACCACAGCCCCAAAGGTGTTCACCAAGGTCATGGCAGTAGTAGCGGTTCACCTGAGGCTTCAGGGGGTACAGGTCTACCCGGACCTGGATGATTGGCTCCTTGCTGCTCCCACCTGGCGTCTACTTTATCAGGCCAGAGATTATTTCCTGAAACTGTCAGATTTTCTGGGAACTACAGTCAACATATCCAAGTCTTTTTTAAACCCAGTTCAGGTCTTAGACTACATTGGAATGAGGATAGATACGTTGCAAACCAAGGTTTTTCCAACTCCGGAGAGAGTTTGAAACCTATGACTCCATGTGTCCATGATCTTTTAGTCTCACCTTCCTTCAGCCGAGGTGGTATTATGAGGCCTAGGTTCCATGGCAGCCACCATTACTCTTCTCCCCTGTGCTTGTCTGCATATGTGAGTTTTACAGTGGACACTAGCGGTCCAGTGGTCATTATTAGATCTGCCGTTGACTCATCGAATTCATATAAGAAACACTTGAAGGAAGTCCCTCCTTTGGTGGATACACTCATCGGAACTAGTCGAGGGACGAGCATTTATTGCAGCCCCTCCCCAAGCCACGGTGACAATGAATGCCTCCCAACTAGGGTGGGGGGCATTGTTTAGGCAGGATAGTCCAAGGCACATGGTCCCTGAATGAAACCAAATTGCATATCAATGTTCTAGAGATGATGGCGGTCTTGTTAGCATTGCTGGCCCTTCATGCCTTTCTTCCTCTGGGAACTATTGCAATTCAGACAGACAACATATCAGTGGACTGGTACATCAGCAAGCTGGGAGGAACCAGATCTTACCCCCTTTGTCGCGAGGCCATGAGAGTGTGGGAGTGGGCGATCTCCACCAGCTGTTTTCTGGTAGCAATGTACATTCCAGGTCGATCCAACATACTGGCGGACAGACTGAGCAGGCTATCCTAATGCCTTATGAGTGGTCTCTGAATCCTTCTGTAGTGGAGCAGATCTTCCTTGAGTGCAGTCAGCCTGGCTGCGATCTCTTCGCATCTTCCTCCAACATGAAGTGCAGCGAGTTCTTCGCTCTGATCCTCCCACAGAGGGAATCCCCCAGAAATGCTCTGGTCCATGCTTGGGCTCCTGGTCTTCTATATGCTTAACCCCCCTTTACCTCTCATGACAAAATTCCTCCAGAAGGCTCACAGGTTGGGGAGCAAAGTAATCCTCATCACCCCATTCTGGCCTCACCAAATCTGGTTTCCCTTCCTTTGGTCTCATCTAATAGTTCCTTCACGGATCTTGGATCCGATACCAGATCTCATCTCGCACCGCGTGAGGGTCCCTCATCCAGACCTGGTCAGTCTGAAGCTCATTGATTGGCTGCTCCAGTTCCCTTAATTGCTAGAACTTCAGTCTATCCTCTCTAGTCAAGACTATATTCTGGTGGCAACTCATAAGTCCTCCACCAGAAAACTTTACCGTCGCAAATGGAAGCGTTTCTCTATCTGGGCTTCTAAAAGTGATTTGGACCCTTTTACAGCCCCTGTTCCTGTAGTCCTTTAGTTCTTGGCGTACATTTTCCAGCAGGGCGCTAGCTCATCTACAGTCAAAGTTTAACTGGGTGCCATTTCCAATTTCCATATAGGTGAGAACATGGTTTCATTAGCTTCCTCTAGACTTTGCAAAGCCTTTATTAAAGGTACCTTTCTTTTAAGACTCCCGGTTAAAGATCCTACTCCTCCTTGGGATCTTACCCTAGTCTTACAAGCTCTGGTTACTCCACCTTTTGAGCCGGCTGCTTCTGTGGCTCTAAAATTTTTATCTTGGAAGACCGCTTTTCTAGTGGCTGTCTCCTCGGCTAGGAGAGTGTCAGAACTCCAGGCATGATCTGTCAAATCTTCATATATCATTTTCCATAAAGACAGGGTTTCACTTTGTACTAATCCTTCTTTTCTTCCTAAAGTAGCCTTGGAAACAAATATCAATCAAACGATCAATTTACCTGTTTTCTTTCCAAATTTTCAGAATGGGGTGAATATAAATTGGATTTATTAGATGTACATACACAGCTACATTTCTACTTACATAGGGCCAAGGCCTTTCGCAAGTGTGACCAGTTGTTTGTGTCTTTTTCTACACCTTTTCTAGGGAAACCGGTTTCTAAGGTAAACATTGCCAGATGGATTTCCCTTTGCATCCTTCAGGTTTACAAAGAGAGAGGCATGTCTCTTCCGGGTAGGATAAATGCCGTTTCTACCAGGTCTGTGGCTATGTCAGTGGCTTTTTGGTCTTGGGTGTCTCTGGATGATATTTGTTTGGCAGCTACTTGGTCCTCATCTCATACTTTCATTTTTCATTATAAATTGGACATATCTAGGGGGAGAGCATCCTTTGGCTCCGCAGTGCTCCGAAATATCTTTCCATGAGGGCCACCCAAGAGTTTGGTAGCTGGGGACTCTGTCCCACAGGTTGATGATCAAATGAAGTCAACTACTTCAGATGAAGTTATGTACTCACCCTAACGTTCCATCTGAGTAGTTGGACTTCATTTGTCATCAACCGTCCCTCCCTCCCTCCCTCCCCCTTGACCTTCTCATTGTGTTCTTACTTTGCTAGGCATGAGAGAACACCTATGCGGCTCTCCTGTTCTTCATTGTTAGTAAGGTATATCGGATCGGGTTTGTGTGTATGGTGTAGCAAACTCGATCTGAGAGAAGGAAGGAGATGGAGCTGTATTATGGGTAAGGGGAGGAGCTTGGAGCTCGGATCAGTTGCTGGTGAAGCTGCTGTCTCAGATCTGATCCAGATATGATTCTAACAGGTTGATGACAAATGTCCAACTACTCAGATGGAACGTTATGGTGAGTACATAACTTCTTTTTATTCCAAAACCCATTGCAGAAAGGCCTGGAAAACAGATCCATTTTCTTTCCCATGGGTGGGAATGTTCCCCTATACGTTTCCCCTTTTCCTCTAATATCCATAGTTCTTTTAAAGATCGACAGATTAGCTGAAGATACTTGTGGTAACTCCCTTTTGGTTTGATAACTCCTTTTTGGCTCTGATAACATTGGTTCTCCGTTCTCATGCATCTGGCTGCTGGCAGTTTGAAAAAAGCTTCCTCACAGAGTGAATCTACTCACACAGGTCAAGGGATCCTTAATCCACCCAAGCATTTAAAATCACTGACACTATGGATGGTAGTTGTTTTTTTCATCATCTTTATTAAATTATCACTTAAGACATAGGCAAACACATTAGTAGAAAAGAAAACGGACTATATTAACATTTTACTTGATAACGTCCATTTCATTCATTCCTCAACTGATGGGGGTTTGTATTTGTGACTGCGATTCAACTCTTCCACTTCTACAAGATCATTGGATCCTAGAACTCTCGAGCCCCTCTCTTTACCCACAATGCCCCGCCAACCTAACATACCTCACATCTCGTTTGCTGCCGCCAGCATCAGACACTGATCCCACTGCTCTCGTTGTATTGAAGTTCCTGTACCATTTTTTTCGTGAGTTAGCTCTTCGTTTTTAACTTTTATATTTCCTTATACTGTTACTTCCCACCCATAATCTTTTGAGCTGATTTCTGCTCTTTTTGTAGCTAACATCTTTCACTACTCTCTTAAAGTACCATCGTTGGTGTTCTTCCTCTTCCTTACCTCATATGAGTATTTCTATCTGTCATTGTTAGTAGTTTTCCTCTTCTTTTCTCCAAAAAAAAAAAAAAAAAAAATTCTATCCTTAAGGTTTGTGTTTTTCTCTTCTAGCTACTCTATTGATGATGTTCTTCATCTCACATTGCTGCAGTCCTTACACTTGGGTAGTCCGCTGTCCTCGGTCGGCCCGAATATCAAAGTATTAGGCTGACGTCGGTCAAGGCGCTTAAGACTGACATCAGGACGTCAGGGTACAAATGCGCATGACTGACGTCATATACTCAGTCTTTTTTGCCGTATGGTCCGATGCAGAAGCAGCGTTGCAAGTGCCGTTCGGCGTTCTGAAATTTTTCGAATTCGGAGTTTCAGACAGAGTCAAAGTTGGCTAAGTACCCCGTTGGGGAATATTTTAGTTTTTTCTTGCCTCAGTGGTTTACCGGATGTCAGAAAAAGTGAATAACTGTATTTCTTGTGGGAAACAGATACCGCATAGAGATTATCTTACTTTGTGTATCCTTGTTTGGGGCCTGAGCACGACGTTGTTGGGTGTCGCTTTTGTGCTAGGTTCAATAAGCGCACTATTAAGCGAAGGTTAGATTGTGCCAGGTTGGTCTTCGGGAAGCGGTGCAATTATAATATGCCGTCGGATGCTCCGACGCCCGCTTCTTCGAAGAAGCGCAAAGACAAAGCAGCTAAACCCAGGCAAGAAGAGTCGTCCGTACCGGACGCCGGTTCTTTAGAGGTGTCAGTGGAACCGGTGGTTCCACCGGAGGTTTCTCTGGAGTCCCAGGGGGAGACTTTGTTATTGCAGGATGTAGTCTCTCAGGAGGCAGGTCAGGCTGAAGGGGCTTCTCAGGTTCCTGTACTCCCCTCCCTTCCTAGGGTGGTTAGGCCCTCTCCTTCTGTTTCCAAGGCTTCTCCCAGAGGCAGGCCAGGTTTAGCTTCTGTTGGTGTCACTCCTAGTTCATCAGGATCTGTGCCCAAGAAGCACATGCTTAAAATGGCAGAAGATTTAATTACTTTGATTAGAGGTTCTTTGCCCCCTCCTGATAAGAGGCCTAGGGTGGAACCAGAGTTGGGGAGTTTTGAGCAGGCTTCGGATGTTTCAGAGTCTTCGGCTGAAGACTTGCAGGAGTATTCTCCTTATTCTGATTCTGATGTGGATGATTCTACTCCTTCTGCTTCTCCTCCAGAGGATTTTTCTTTTCAGAGACTCTTCATTCCATGAGGGAACATTTTAAGTGGGAAGGTCAGGACTTCTCTGATTCCAGGAAAAGGCTTAGGGAATTTTTGCTTTTACCCCAGCATAGGCCTTTGGCGATACCTCCTGTTCTGGATGTTGTGGAAGATGTGTTTGCAGAGGCTTCACTTAATCCTGATTCTTTGCCTCCTGCTCCTGTTAAACCGGATAGGTATTACAGGGTACCTGAGGCTCATAAATATCTTTATAAGAGTCCTAGGGCGGACCCAGAAACTGTTAGTCAGGGACCTAAGGGCGTCAAGGCCTCTGTTGTAAAAAATCCGGTTCCTCCAGATAAAGAGGCCAGGGCTTTGGATAAATGGGGAAAGAAAGTCTATACTTCTTCCACCTTAGCTATGAGGGCTTTGAATTGCCAGTTTCACATGTTGAAATATCAAAACTATCTACTTTCTCAATTGAAGTCTAAGGTAGATGCTCTGGCGGAAGGTATTGAGTGTAAAGAATTACAAGATTTGGTACATGTTTCTGAACAGGTGGGTAGGCATTCCTTACAATGTGGTTTTGATGCTGTACAGGCCTCGTCTAGGGTGGCTGCCACTGGGTCAGTTCTTCGCAGGCACGGCTGGCTGAGGGATCAGAATTTATCTGACCATGTTAAAACAAGAATTTTAGATGCTCCTTTACAGTCTGATGGTTCACCTGTGGAGGCAGTCTTAAAGAAAATGGAAGACAAGGCTAAGTCTATGCAGACTGTTAAAGATTTTTTGCAAGTTCAGCCTCCGAAGTTTAGTAGGAATTGGCCTGCTAAGGGGTGGACGTACCCTTCTTATGATTCACAGTCTAGGGGTAGATCTAGACGTGGTAGGGGCAGAGCTCAGGGTTCTTTCAGGCCTAGAACAGGGGGTTCACCTGCACAGTCTTCGGGTGAGGGCAGGGGCCAGTCCTTTCGTAAACAGGCCCAATGACCTACCTTTTCAGCTGCCAGAGCCTTCTCGTCTGGCAGCACCTTTGGGAGGAAGGTTGGCACTCTTCAAGGAAAATTGGAGTTTACTTACCCAAGACAGATGGGTATTGGATATCATACACCAAGGTTACAAGTTTTATTTCCATACCTTGCCTCCTTTCAAAGGCATGCCAGACGTTCCTCCTCAGCAAAGAATAGAGGCTCACAAACAAATTTCTCTGCTGCTTCAAATAGGGGCCATACAGCCGGTCCCTCTGCCAGAAGTGGGCCTAGGATTTTATTCTCGCCTGTTCCTAGTAACAAAGAAGGGGAACACGTGGAGACCAATTTTGGATTTATCTATCCTCAACACTTATCTGGACATTCCCAAGTTCAAAATGTTGACGTTACAACAGCTTTTACCTCTGCTGGGCAAAGATCATTGGATGGTGACTCTGGATCTCAAGGAGGCTTACCTTCATGTTCCTATCAGGCTAAGTTGCAGGAAGTATCTGCGTTTTCGGGCTGGGACTTCTCATTATCAGTTCTCTGCATTGCCCTTTGGCTTATCTACTGCGCCCAGAGTGTTCACGAAAGTTCTGGCTCCAGTGATAGCTTTCTTCAGGCTAAAAGGAATACAGATCTATCCTTATTTGGACGATTGCCTGATTCTGGCTCAAGGAAGGGACGAACTTCTTCATTTGCAATATGTGATAGCAGTGCTAAGATGCCTGGGGTATTCTGTGAACGAAATAAAGTCCAGTCTAGTACCCTCTCAGGACATGTGCTTTCTGGGTGTGAGACTGAATACAGCATCCCAGATGGCCTTTTTGACCCCGGACAAACAAAAGAATCTTTCCCTTTACTTCCATCACTTGTCTCATCAGTCCAGACTGTAAGGACAGTCCTTCAAGCCTTGGGGTTCATGGCATCTTGTATTCTGGTGCTTCCCAATGCCAAACTGCATATGAGGAAGCTACAATGGTATCTCAAAAATGTATGGACACAGCACTGCCAGGATATGGACACTGTCATTCAGATAATACCTTGCATTCAAAAGGAATTTTTGTGGTGGGCTCAGGAATGTCACCTAAACAAGGGACTCTCTGTGACCCGGCCAGAGGCGAGTCAGATTCTAACGACAGATGCCTCAGACAAAGCTTGGGGAGCTCATCTAAATGGAAAGTGGATACAAGACACGTGGCCTGCCAGACTACAACATCTACATATCAACTTGAAGGAGATGTTAGCAGTCCAATTTGCATTAATAGCTTTCAAGGATTTACTTCTTCCAGGGCAGGTGTTGATTCTAACAGACAACACAACTGTCATGTGGTACATCAACAAGCAAGGGGGAACACATTCTTATCCTCTATGCAGGCAAGCAATAAATTTGTGGGAGACTGATCTCAGTTTACAGCTAAATCTTCAGGCAAGGTTTCTGCCGGGAGCACAGAACTCCTTAGCAGATGTGTTGAGCAGACGAATTATGGATCCCCACGAGTGGAAATTGGATCCTCATGTATTTCAGAAATTGACAGTGTCATGGGGAACTCCAGACATAGATCTGTTCGCTTCTCCACTAAACTACTAGCTGCCAAAGTTTTGCACAAAAAGGTTTCATCCCACAGCCTGGAAAGTGGATGCTCTTTCTTTCAATTGGAGCAATCTTCATGTGTATGCCTTTCCACCTCTGCCTCTCCTCCCAAAGGTACTCCTAAAGGCCAGACAGGACAAGCCAAAGATGATTTTAATAGCTCCAGATTGGCCTCGACAGCACTGGTACCCATTACTGAGAAGTCTGGTGCAGGGAGCCTCCATGGCCTTTGCCTTGATTCCACACCTGCTGTCTCAGGAGAACAGTCATTTACTCAATGTCAAACTTCATTCTCTTCACCTAACAGCCTGGCATATTCTGTTTTGAACCCTGGAGGGTCTCAGCTTCCACAGCAAGTTTTGAATGTTATTTTGGAGGCCAGAAGGCCTAGTACAAGGAAAGTGTACGCAGATAAATGGAAGAGATTTTTATTTTGGAGTACAGCAAAGGAATTTGATGTTTCTGAGCCTAATTTAAGTGTGGCTCTTCAATATCTTACTGAGTTACTGGACAAAGGTTTGTCCTTCTCTTCTATTAAGGTTCATGCTGCAGCAATTTCTGCTCACTATGACTGTGACCCACCTTTGTTTTCTCATCCTTTGTTTAAGCAATTCCTTAGAGGGGCAAAGAATATAAGACCCCCACGTAGAACTCCTACTCCTGCTTGGGATCTCAATTTTGTGTTGGAGAAACTCACTCTACAACCTTTTGAGCCTGCAGCTACTGCCGAGTTGAAATATTTATCATGGAAGACTGCTTTTTTGTTGGCCATTACCTCTGCAAGAAGGGTTTCTGAATTACAGGCCCTTATGGCGGTTGAGCCTTTCTTAATTTTCCATAAGGATAGGGTATCTTTGCGTACTAACCCTTCCTTTATGCCTAAAGTGGTTTCTAGTGTGGCTTTAAACCAAACTATTCATTTGCCTACTTTTTATGCAAATCCCCAAAATAAAGGGGAAAAGATTTTGCACACTTTGGATGTACACAGGCAGTTGCGATATTATTTGAGCAGAACTGAAGGGTTCAGGCAGTCTCAGCAGTTATTTGTTTCATTTGCTTTGGGTTCTCAGGGCAAGCCTGTGTCAAAACAAACTATTTCTAAGTGGATTGGGTTTTGTATTGCTTTCTGTTATTCCCATCATGGTAAGGAGAATCCAGCTGGGATTAGGCCTCATTCCACCAGGGCTACTGCCACTTCTACAGCTTTTTTAAGGGGGGTGGCAACTAAAGATATTTTGGAGGCAGCTACTTGGAGTTCAGTGCATACTTTCTCTAAGCATTATCACCTTCCACTTTACTCTAAATCTAGGGCTGGTTTTGCCACTGCAATTTTACAGGGCATGTTGGCAGCTCCTACTGCTTTATAGTTTTGCCATCCTCCCTTACCTCTGCTTTGGGATTCTACCCAAGTGTAAGGACTGCAGCAATGTGAGATGAAGAACATAGTACAGTTTTGTACCAACCATAAATGTAGATGTTCGAAGATCCACATTGCTGCAGTCCAATTCTCCCTCCTTCCCCTCTGTAGTTAGAGGCGGTTGTGTGGGTTGGGTTGTAAATATTGTGTATATTGTATATATTGTACATATAATTAGTGCAAGGGTGGTTGGTTGGTTTTTTGCTGTCTTTTGGTTTTGACCTTTCTTTTTAGGGTCTTCTGACATCTGGGGCAAGAAAAGACTGAGGATATGACGTCGGTCATGCGCATTTGTACCCTGACGTCCTGATGTCAGTCTTAAGCGCCTTGACCGACGTCAGCCTAATACTTTGATATTCGGGCCGACCGAGGACAGCGGACTACCCAAGTGTAAGGACTGCAGCAATGTGGATCTTCGAACATCTACATTTATGGTAGGTACAAAACTGTACTTTTATCATAGCTGACAAGCTTACGGGGTTCAAAAAGTGCATTACCTGTGGGCATACGTTTTCCCAACTCAGATGCCCACAGGTAATGCATGTATTGCCTAGGGCCCCATACTCATTTAGAAGCGGATTGTTCTATCTGCTCTTGTTTTAATTCAGGAGCTTTAACCTATTAGAGGAATATGTTTTCAGAGGCTGCCTGCTTCTTCATTTGCTGGAGATCAAGCCCCTACCAAAAAGTCTGACAAAGGTAAGTCTGAGTCTGCTTCCAAGGAAAAGTAGTCCTGTAAGAGGTCACCTGACTGTTCTTCCACGTTGGCGCCTTCATCAAAGCCCCCTTCAGAAGTGCATGTGAAGTTAGATCCATCTGTCTCGAATCTGACCATTTTGAAACCTAGATCTCCTTGGATCTGTACCCCTCCGCTGCTGTCAGATCGTTTCATCACAGCTCCATTCTCCTTTCTTGGAGGTATCTCCACAAAGACACTCCAGACCTTTGTCCACCACATCATCTCTTAGATCTTCCAGAAGCCTTTTAGAAGCCAATGTGGGTAGGATGATTGTTTCCCAGAGAACAGTTTCAGATGAGGGTTCTCCCAATTCTATCTCCTACTGGATCTGTGAGCTGTCCTTTTTCCACTTCCCCTTGGTGTTTTCTCCTGCAATCCAGCCCACTGTTTCAAAGCCCTTGGATCCAAGATCTCTGGGGATATCTTTTGGATCTGCAAACTATTTGTCTTTGACTCCGATGGTTACCTTGAGCTGACCGGTTCTGAGCCATCCGTAGCTGGAAGACTCTCTGAGCTGGTGTCAGCACCTGGTCTGGGGGTGCAGTTGACTCTGAAGCTTTCGGGGCCATCTCTCCACTTCAGGGCTTTGGTGCTGGATAGCTCGAGTCCAACTCCTTCCTCAGGTGGAGGCGGTTCGAGAAATTCTGGCTCCTCTGCGGTGGACTTCTGTGTCCCCTAGGCCTTCTGCCTTTGAGGTTGTGGAGAGGGCTTTCTCCTTGCCTAGAGAAGGCACGTCCTTGCTCCCCCTCAGATCAGACAACCCTGCCTCATCCAGTTCTTTGCTCTGAGCCTTATCTATCCTTTCCACTGGGACAGCCATCTTGAACTAGGCTCCAGCTGGTTTGTCATCCTGGTGTGCAATGAATTGTCATTTATTTCAAACCCTCTATTGTCTCCAATTTTTAGTATTTTGCCCTTCTGCCAGAGTTTTGTATTGAAGTCTTTCTGCTGGTATGATTGCATCTTTATTGATACAGGTCTTGGCTGCTTTCACGTAACCTGATTTTTGGAGCATACACTCAGTGTGTCCTTTTAATTAATAACTCTGCTGTGGAGTAGACAGTTCAGTTGCTTATTTCTGCTGTCATAAAATTAATAGTTCATTCCAGTTTTTGTGGTGTAGCAGAAAATCTCAGGATCTGATGATGTCCTTTTCATTCTTTCTCAACTTGTATTTATATCTGATCTTTGGATACAACTCTGCTGCCATATACCAGACTTCAGATGAAGCTCTCGAGCTCCTCCCTCTACCTATAATGCCGTACTCCATCCCCATTGCTTCAGATCTTGTTTGTTGCCATCACGAGCAGATGCAGGTTTCACTTTTGAGCGATTATAGAGCTAATATTGTAAGTTTATTCAAGTTTCTTTATTCTAAAATTTTTGTTTCTCGTCTTCTGACTTCCTTCCGTCTAGTTATTTGCTGGTTGTTAGTATAGAAAAAAGGAAGAAAGGTTTCCCTATTTTGATAGTATCTCTGTGATGGTAAATTTTCGTTTTCTGTTTCTTGTGTAAAAAAAAAAAAAAAAAAAACACTGTTTTTTTTTTTCTTCTGATGCTTGTTGTCTTTATCTATAATTAATTATATCGGACAAACCAACAGGTTTTAAAAAATACACTTGCTGGCATAAGATCCCAAACTCAGATGGCCACAAGGAGTGCATTTATTGCCTTTGAGCTCGGCAGTTGGACACTCCTTGTACAGTCTGTCTTACAGTTAATCCTAGTGTCCTGGCAGGTAGAATGAACTAAAACTAATTTTAAGGGGTCTTCCCACTACTTCATCAGGAGCTCAAAGCTCAATACCCCTCAAAAACTAGTAAATCTGCTCCTTTGGAGCACCACAAGTGCTCTCCATCGAAGTCTCCTTGTCTTTGTCAGAGCTATCATCAGAAACGTGGAAAATGTCAGATCTGACCTCTTCAGATCTGAAGTCCCAACACTTGAATCTGAAGCCTTCAAATCCTAAAGCATCAGTTCCCACCATCATAACAAGTCCAACATCCCTCTTGGATCCCAAGTCATCAGATCTGAAGCTGGGTACATCTTTTAGGAGTGCAACTTCGGAATATGTCTTGAAGCCAGTTTCACCCACCTTGCCTGCTCAGCTTCTTCAAACTCCAAAGAAGCATTACAGGCCCCCATCCACCACTTCTAGGTCCTCCAGAAGCTTTTTGGAAGCGGGTGTGGATAGGATGATGTCTGAGTTTCTCAAAGCTCGGATCAGGATATGGGTTTTACAAGCTCCATCCCTTATTGGATCTGTGAGTATGCCTGTTGCATCTAAGAATATCCTTTCTCCTTCTTCTCCGATCCATCCAGTGCTTTCAGAGTCCCAGGATATGAGATCCCCGAGAGGTTTGGTGTCAGAGTCAAGAAAAGTTTCTTCCTCCATTCTGTTTCTTTGACTGGTTCTGCTCCAGTACCCTTGGTACAGAGTGGACCTCTGAGCCAAAGTGTCAGCATTGGATCCGAGGGGGGTAGGCTTGGGTTCAGTTTGGTTGGATCCATCCCTCCCCCCACAAAGCATCGGCCTTGGGACAGTTCGGGTCCAATTCCGCCCATGAGGCACGAATCTGGGGGTGACCTTGACCTACCTCCATTCAGGAGCTTTGGCTCTAAGGGGGCAGATCGAAGCTTCTCCTGGGCCTTTGGCCTTCGAGGTGTTGGAAAGGGCTTTTTCTCTCCATAGAGAACAGTCTTCTG
Organism: Protopterus annectens; assembly: GCF_019279795.1. Taxonomy (NCBI): domain Eukaryota; kingdom Metazoa; phylum Chordata; order Ceratodontiformes; family Protopteridae; genus Protopterus; species Protopterus annectens. The sequence goes on from NC_056746.1 coordinate 292,672,491, forward strand.
ATATTTCAGATCATACCCCTTTTTTCTCATTGGTTCCGAGCTCTGAGTCGATCAGACCTATTCCACAAGGACAGCCAGTTCAGCAAGTCTCCAGCCAGTTCCAGTAGAGGAACTTCCCCCTGTCTTCTGACATCTCTGCAGAACACCCCACGGAGGAGGTACCCTGGAAGACCATGTGCAAAAGGAGCCATATAGATGCTCCCTTGGAGTCTTTCACTGAATATACCAATTTTGATGGAGAGGAATCTCCCAGTGCACCACTGGATGGCATCTCTTTTGGAGATATCTTGGAGATCCTGACACAGAAGGGTGGTTGGTCATCCCAGAATCCCTTGCCGGAAGAGTTGGTGTTCTTGGACGCTTCTGTTTCTGACCCATTTATATCTTGGGTAACCCCCCCGGTGGATAAACTTGTTGATCTGGTTTACTGCTGGGCATGGAAGGAGCTGGATACAGTCAAGGCCATCCCCAAATGTCTCAAGTTTTTGGCCCTGCCTAGAGACTGACCCCACTGGAGCAAAGGAGTCCCAGTTGATGCTATGTTGGTGGTGGTGGTAGCCACTAAGGAAAAGCCAGCAGAACAGAGCTCTTCTGTCAGTCCGCCTAACAGATGGTCTAGAGTGTTGGACAGATTTGGAAATCAAGTGTTTGCCACAGCTACCTTTGCTCTGAGGTCACTAAATTACCTGGCACACTTTACTAGACTTCAGAGAGATTTAACCAAATAACTATCAAATACTTAGAGCCCATGTTTGCTGAGGATTACAAAAGGATGTCATCTCAGCTGGCCGCTCTAACCTCATCAAAGCATTTTATATAGATAAATCTCTCACACAGCTGAAGGTGCCTCACAAGCAGTCGGTTCAGGCAATGCCATAAGGAGACCTGCCTGGATGCAGCTATACAATTTTACTGAGCCTTTTAAAACGTCCATTACTAATGCCCCATTCGATAGCACTTTTGTTTGGGATATCAGTAAAAGATATGCTTACCCCCAGAGAACAAGATATAAAGACTCTGTCTGCCATGAGGAATCAAGTTTTCTACACCTCAAGTGAACCTTCTCTAGGAACCAGAGCTGGTAAGAAAATGTAGTTTTGTAAGTCTCTGGGACCTTTTCAAGATTCGCATGGGGATAATTTGTCCAGAGGCAGAGGAGGAAATTTTATTTGTAGACATTTCCCTAGAGGCAGAGGAAGCCTTCAGAACCCGGGCTTTAGAAATTCCTTTTCAGACAGGCCCTTTCAGCACTCCTGAAGTGCTGCCAAAACTGTCCAGCTCTGGAGACCGGGATTGATTCTCTGCACCGAGATGCCTGGGCAAGTATAACATAACAGTTATGGGTGCTAAGAATAATATCAGGAGGCTATTGCATACCATTTTCCCTTCCTCATCATCAAAGGAAAAATCTTCTCGACATTCCACCCAATTGGAGGAAGGCCACAGCACAAGAAATACAAGAGCTGCAAGAAAGAGTCATCCAGAAGGTCCCACCAGACCATATAGGAGTAGGAACTTATTCACACTTCTTTTTAGTGCCATAGAAAACAGGGGACCTCAGACCCATTTTGGATCTAAGCAAATTGAGCCAGTATGTAAAGAAAGCAAAGTTCCGACTGGTCACGGTTCAGTCCATCCTGCCTTTTCTGTATAAGCATAATTGGATGTGCTGTATAGATCTTCAGGATGTATACTGTCACATCAAAATAGACTATTCAGAAGACATCTTCGCTTTTGGCTGGGAGACGGTCATTACCAATTCAGAGCTGTGCCCGTTAGACTCGCCACAGCCCCCAGGGTGTTTACCAAATGCTTGAAAGTAGTGGGGCTTCACTTTAGGCTGAAGGGGGTTCCAAGTGTTTCCATGTCTAGATGACTGGCTCCTCACCACCCCTTCCAAGCATCTGCTACAGCAAGCCAGGTACTATTTGCTCCAGAATTGTAAAACTTTGGGAGTTAAGATAAAGCTTGCCAAATCAATACTTACACTAGTTCAGAGCCTGGAGTTCATCTGTTCACATTTGGATACAACAGCAAGGAAGCATCTTTGCTTCTTCACTGTTACATCAGTTAGAAACCAGGTTCAGACTGTCCTTGCCCACCCATGTCCTCCAGCCATGTGTGTACTTCAAACACTAGGGTCAGCGGCAGCAGCAATATTTCTACTTCCTCTAGCATGCTTCTTTGTGGCTTTTCCAGTGGATTCTAGCTGTACAGTGGTTCATTCTATGTCAACCTGTCCCTTTCAAATAAAGCTCACCCTGATTTGCAAATAATGCATTCTCTGGGGGATACAATCCGAAGATCTTTTTCTAGGAAGACTGTGTTCTTCCGAACCCAGTAGCCACAGTGACCACAGACACTTATCAACTTGGGGGGGGGGGGCATTTCTTTGGAAGAACTGTTCAAGGCATGTGGTTCACCCTAGGAGACCAAGTTGCACATCAGTCTAGACCAGTACTGTTAGAGTTGCAGGCATTTCAAGATGTTCTTCCCTTGGGACTATTGCAGTTCAGACCGACAGCATGTCTGTAGTCTGGTACATAAGCAAGGAGGAACTCTTATCTTATCCCCTTGGCAGAGAGGTCATGAGGATTTGGGAATGGATGATCTCATCTCATCGCACCGCTTTCAAATTGCGCCATACATTCTGGGGAAGACCAGTGTGCTTGTGGACAGACTAAACAGATCAATTCTGATTCTTCACGAGTGGTCTTTCTGTGGTAGAGATGATCTTCCAGCATTGGTGCCAATCTTCCTGTGACCTATTTGCCACCCCCCTCAACAGGTGCTGCAAGTACTTAGCTCTTATCCCCCTCAGGGTAAGTCACCAAGAGATGCTCTGATACACGCTTGGCACTCGGGACTCCTTTATGCTTAACCCTCCTTACACCCTTAATTCTAAGATTTCTACAGAAAGCAAGTCCGCTGAGGAGCTCTGTAATCTTCAATTCCCCATTCTGGCTTCGGCAGGTATGGTTCCCTTTTCTGTGGTCTCAACTGTGTTATCCTCCATGGATACTGGAGCCATCTCAGGATCTCCTCTCTCTCACCTGTAAGGGATTCAGTACTTCCAACATTCAGTCCCTCAGTTAAACTGCATGGTTTGTCCACTTCCAGTGATAAACAATCCAGGCTTTCTTCCCTTTATGTGACATTATTTTGGCTTCTCAAAAAGATTCTACCAAAAAAGTTTAGAAGAGCAAATGGAAGAGGTTCTCCATTTGGCATCAGATAAGGAAATTGACCGTTTTTCTGCTCCAGTTTCTAATGTTCATTTTTTGACTACCCTTTTTTTAAGAAGAAGCAAGTTTCTGTACAGTTGAGCTTCATTTGACAGCAATTTCTAATTTTCACGCTGGGAACAAAATCTTTTTCCTTGGTTTCCTCTAGATTGTGTGAGGCTTTTATGAAAGGCATTTTTTTTCTGAGGCTTCCGATAAAGGACCCATCACTGCCTTGGGATCTAACAGCTGCATTTGAGGGTTTAACACAAAAACCTTTAGAAAAATCAGATCTGATCTAAAATTTCAGTCATTGAAGACTGTTTTCTTGGTAGCTATAACGTCAACAACAAGAATATCTGAACTCCAGGGTCTTTTGTGTAAAACTCCTTGCGTTACTTTTCATAAAGATGTTTCATTACGGACTAACACTTTTTTACCGAAAGTCGCTTCTGAAAATAGCATTGACCAATCAATTGACTTACTGGTTTTCTTTACAAATGTTTCCAGTAAAGGGGAGTCGCACCTCCATGCTGTGCAGACAGTTATGTTTTTACCTTCACAGGACAAAACAGTTTAGAAAACCAGACCAACTTTTGTCTTTCTCCCCATTCAAGGTCATTCAGTTTCTAAATTTACCCTATCTGAATGGATTGCAGACTGTATTTTGTTTTACTCTCAGAAAGGTAGGTCATTACCTAAACCTCCCTGAACTCATTCAGCCAGAACCATGGCTACTTTTGGTCAAGAATGCCTATTGATATTTGCAGGCCATTATGACCCCGGCTGTCTTAACACTAACATAAACACAGTAAAACATTACAAATATATATCTATTACACTTTAAATATAATCTAATGTTAGCAAATTAGAAAAACTGGAACATCATCTAAAAAAAAAACTTCAATAAATAAAAGTATGCTACGTAACTAGTAAAAGTAAACTAATTTCATACCCGGAAATAACAGCACTAAATGAAAGTACAAGTTAAAATCAAGAAATATGAAGCATAAATATAAAATAACCAACATAATCAAATAGAACATGTATTACTAATAATAAAGACAAAATTACTTGTTTGTAATCAGCTCATGCAACTATTAGTGTGTACAAGGCACAATGCATTACTGTAAGTAAAGTAAAACAATTGTAGAGTAAAGATGCATCATAGCACATTGGAATTATCACTCTAATTTCACCTGCTGGTTGCCATAAAAATGACAAGAATAAAATTTAATGTTTAAGATCTTCCAAGATGACTGCACATTGAATAACAGCTTATTTCTAGCTCTCCTGATGTTAACAGAAGGCCAGTAGACATGTGTTTATGGACAAATTGCAGTATGCAGTAACTGGCTAGCAAGTGCACTGCCTGGATGCCAGGGATAAAGAAATAAAGAAGACCTGGAAGCTGCAAAAAGTGAGGAACAAACACTGACTGGGGAAAGTTCTGCAGCTGTTCAGTAGAAAGCAATGCAACCTTCAGACGTGACTTCCAGTAACCTACAGCAAGATACAAGACAACTGCATACAGACCTGGTTAAAATAAAAAAACACTGATGGAGTACATCAACACAAACAACAAAAGATTAGAAAAAATGGAAGAAGCTTTAAATAGATATTATGATGAGATATTAAAGCTGCAAAAATCAGAGGATGAAATAAAGAAAAGGCTGGCTGAATATGAGACTGCTCAGGGAGAGATGTTTTAAAACTTAATAGACTTAGAGGACAAAGCACATGGGGAAAACCTGAGATTTTCGGCTGTACCAGAGAACTTGTAAGAAACGGACTGCATTAATTGTATGAAAGCACAAATAAGCAACTGGACTGGTGTTCCACAGCAGGAGTTGCTAGTCGAAAGGGTACATTGTGTGTATGCTCCAGACTTGGCTGTAAGAAAGCAACCTAGACCTTTAATAGCCAGCAGGAGTTGATTCTGACAAAAGTATGGCAGAAAGACAAAGTACTAAAAGTGGGAGACAGCAGAGTGTTTGTGGAGAATGATTACTCACTGTACACCAGGCAGAAGAGAACATTGATTCCACTATTCCGGGAATGTTGAGATGCAGGTATGAGATTCAAACTGCTATATCCAGCTGTCTTCAAGGTATTCTTCCCTGGAGGCACAAATACATGCAAAAGTTTGTTAAACAAAAAGTAAGCTGTAAAACAAGGATATTCTGCTTCTCTTTCTGGTAAGAAATACCACAGAGGGGACTGTACTTGTGAAACTGTTTCAAAAATTTCAATGGAAAATGTTGGAGAGAAGGAGGGGAGCATGATACTTGACTAGAAGAATCAAGAGCACGTTGAAAATGAAGCAGAGACAGGATTTTGGAAATGAACAGTAATATAAACAGTAACTTAATATGGGATTACATTACAGTAATTTGTGCAATATGACAACAAGAAAATCTGGAAATATTGGACTTCAGAATTTGTTGGACTTGTGGGGAACTCTAAAGCATATGCCCTACTTCAGGTCATTAATGGCAATAAAAGTGCTTTGGGGAGGGGAAGTGGAGGGCGAAATTTAACTAAAGATTATTTTTTCTTAAATAGTGCCAGTTTTATGTCATGTGGTTTTCTTTACATGCTGTAAGGTAAAGTTTTTTTTCAGTTATTTTTAAGTGCAACAAGGGTTGTGAACGGGTGCTGCTGTTCATGTTTTTTTTCTCCCTTCTCTCTTGTTCAATTTTAAGAAATGTAGGTACTGCAGTGTATAAAAAAAGCCTGGTTAATAATGTGCTGTTTCTAATTCTTGCATGGGGAAATGACTGGATTAAAGATCTTAGATTAATTTGGTTACACATTTTAAGAGAGAGCAAATAAATGAAAAAGAACATTGAATATTATGAGGCTTTTTTCTAGCAAATACCATGTATGCTCAGTAACAATTCTGCAGCTGGTCTTCATGTTTCCATGGAAATAGTCTGATAAAGAGAAACTGGCTGCCTGGTTCTCATGTCTCCACAGACACAGTATGATAAAGAGAAACTGGCAATAGTCTGGTGGGGGGAGTCATTGGCTGAGGAAAAAAAAAGAAAAGAGAAATTGACTAGGAGATAATATTCTCTGAAAACATTCAGGGGTTTTCCCAGTTGGGAGAGCTATAAAGATGAGACAAAACCAATCAGCACGTAGTAGAAGCACAAGCTGCACCATGTGTCTCAGCATGGATGACCTTTTTTTTTTAGGTTAACTCAAGTCTATGAATGTGGTTGTCAGTTTGGGACTTCTGCTGCTATTATGAGGGTAAAACTTCCATATTTTAAGGTGTACATAGTTTTGTGTGCGAGTATTAAGTTAACAGGTCTTAGTGGGTATTGGGGGTGTTTTTTACCACTTGCAGTAAAACAGAAAGTTGTGTAAGATGTGGCATAGGCTCAAATGTATTTGACGAGAAACTGTATAAAAGTTCAACCTGCCAAACAGTGTGTGCATGTAACACAAAAGCTGGAACTGGACATTTAACAGAAAAGGTGTTATACTAAAAAGGTGGTAATAACCTTTAGTACAATAATGCTTTTGTTAATGTCTTTAAATGTAAATGGCCTCACAGGTAAATACAAAGTAGTGAACTATGTTAAAAATGTAGAGTGCAAATAGTTAAGTTATTGGTGACGTATTTAGAAAGAACTGAGCACGTGAATTTGATGAAGAAAGGTATTCAGGATGGTTACTCAGCGGAATACCTGGGACAAAGGGAAAGAGGGGGTACTTATTGTAGAAGTGTGTGCGAGCGTGTGTGTGTGCGAGCGTGTGTGTGTGCGAGCGTGTGTGTGTGCGAGCGTGTGTGTGTGCGAGCGTGTGTGTGTGCGTCTGGAGGCGGCGTGTGTGTGTCTGGAGGCGGCGTGTGTGTGTCTGGAGGCGGCGTGTGTGTGTGTGTGTCTGGAGGCGGCGTGTGTGTGTGCGAGCGTGTGTGTGTGTGTGCGAGCGTGTGTGTGTGTGTGCGAGCGTGTGTGTGTGTGTGTGTGTGTGTGTGGCGTGTGTGTGTGTGTGGCGTGTGTGTGTGTGTGGCGTGTGTGTGTGTGTGGCGTGTGTGTGTGTGTGGCGTGTGTGTGTGTGGCGTGTGTGTGTGCAGCGTGTGTGTGTGTGTGAGGGTGTGTGCGCAGCGTGTGTGTGTGTGTGTATGTGGTGCGTGTGTGTGTGTATGTGGTGCGTGTGTGTGTGTGTGTGTGCGAGCGTGTGTGTGTGTGTGTGCGAGCGTGTGTGTGTGTGTGTGTGTGTGTGTGTGTGTGTGTGTGTGTGTGTGTGTGTGTGTGTGTGTGTGTGTGTGTGTGTGTGTGTGTGTGTGTGTGTGTGTGTGTGTGTGCGAGCGTGTGTGTGTGTGTGCGTGTGTGCGGTGTCTCTTTAAGAAGCCTTTCAAGGACTGAACGTGCATATAAATAGCAAGCACGTGCTAGCTTCAGTTCCATTTTGAGTGCAGCCGGAGAGTGAGCATGTATGTAAGTAATAGCTAGTTTATATAAGTTAATGTTATTAAGCCTGAATCAAGATGTGTTTGTAAATAATAAAGCTGCTTGAACAGAATCCACAAAGTCTCGTCTGTTGTATCCTGGCTAGATGAGCGTCATGGTGTCAGAACCGGGACTGTAGAGACTGCTTTCCAGAGCTATGAGGTGTAGAGTTAACAGTGAAGGTAAACTAAGAGAAATGAGCATGAAAAATGCCAGAAAAGAACCAAAGGTAATGAAAACTTGCATGAACAGTTAAAAAGGATAAAACAGAGCATTACAAGGGCAAAAAACCCATTAGTAAACAAGTGAGAGACAAAAGGTTTATTAATTAAACAAAATGTTTAAGATTAAGATTCTTGATAAAATGATTATCAGAAAAGCATATAATCTGTTTGGAATTACCTCGGAATTGCAAAAGGACATGTTTAAAGCAAAATGAGGACTTTTAAAGCAAAAAGGGCACGTTTAGAGTAAAACAAGCACAAGAAAAGTGCAATGGGCATGAAAAAAGATTAAAAGAGCAAAATGAATATAATAAGGGCAAAAAGGGCACATTAAGCATAAATAAAGCAAGGCTACTACATGTTTGCAAAAAGGGCACAGTAAGCAAAAATAAAGCAAGGCGACTGCATGTTTTTGGCAAAGTACTGTGTTTTGGCATAACTACTATTTCACATTGATCAAAGCCCTGAATAGCATAACTAAGAGTTATTTTTGAAGTATCTCATAGTGTGTAGATGTGCTTACAGCTTACAGCGTGAGCTTATTACTGTGCATGTATTCCAAAGAGTTTGTGTGCAAAGTGCAACTATTTTGTGAAGTACAGTCAAGTACAGCCATTTCGAAAAGTTTCTTGTACTGGTTGGGTCTGTTTATAAAGTGCCGCCATTAAAGAGGGTTTCTTGCACTGTAAAGAATTATCTAGCAAGGTACTGCCAATTTGGGGAAGTTTCAGTTTACCATGTACTGTTTAGTCGCAAAGTACAGTTACTTAGAAATGTTTCTTACTCTGAGCTTTTTCTGCTGAGTTCATTCACATACTGCTGTTCTTTTGAAATGTTTCTTAACAGTGATAAGGGGTGATTTTTTGCAATATAGTAATTTCAAGCGTAGTGCCGGAGAGACTTGATTTCGCAACATTCAGTTATTCAGAGGCTTGTTTTACTACTGAGTGAAGTTACAAATGCTGGCATAAATTTCTGGAATATCTGTATGCGTGTGTGTTCGTGCATGTTTGCAAAACCCTTCATTGGTATGTGTTAATAATGGCAGATGTAGTTCAAAAGCCTTCACCACTTGTATTTGATCAGAATATTGCAAAGAATTGGAGAATATTTGAGCAAAAGTACAATATTTTTATACAAGCAGCTTATTCTGGCAAAGGATGCACACACTAGGGCATTCATTTTGCAAAACCTAGCTGGGTCAGGGGCCATTGAAAGGGAGTGTTCATTCGTGTATGCACCAGCAGTATATGAGGGAGAAGGTGAAATGAATCAAGGGAAGACCCTGAGTGTTTGAAGGGGAAATTCAGAGAAATTTAACTCCAGGACAAATATTTACATTAGAGAGGCATTTGTTTTACACAAGAGACTAAAAACCAGGGGAAACGTTTGCAGCTTGTATTACTGACCTGAGAAATAAAACTAAAATGTGTCAGTTTCGTGACTTAAAAGATGAGTTAATAAAGGACAGGCTTGTGTGTTGTATTAATACTGCTGCGAGAACGATTTTGCTTTGCGGCAGTGATTTAATGTTGAGTAAAGCTATTGAGATTTGTCATATCCATGAAGTTGCAGAAAGGCACACAAGTATGCTTGCAAATGATAAGAGCATGGTTTCAGCAGGCTCCAGAGCAAATGTAGATAGCATGCAATACGTGGCAAGCAAAAGCAGGCCTAAGCACATGGCAGCTACAGCCCCAGCGGGTTCTCCTAGGAAACAACGTAATTTTCCAGCAAGTTTTAAGAAAGGAGCATGCTCAGTGCAGTACATGTGTGAATCTGCAAAGCCCAAATTCAGCTTTAACTGTTAGTTGTGGAGCCAGTCATGAGTCTAAAAGAGAGATGCTTAAAATTTGGTCAGCAATGCCACAAGTGTAAAAAATGCAACTATTTTCAAAAGTTTTGTAAATCAAGTAAACCTCACACAATTATAAAGAAGGGTCACTCAAAAAAGCAAGTTGATCATATAGTGAGCTGCAGTTGTACTTTCTACATAGATGCATCTGTAATTGGTGAAAAGGATGATGCAGTGAATTTGTTGGCAAAGAATGAAGTGTTTTGTACTGTCCAGATCAATGGTAAATCCACCGAGCTCATAGTCGACACTGGTTCAAAGTGTAATATTATGTAAGCAGACACATTTGCTAAGGTGAGAACTAATGAACAACTCAGTGTTGCTAGTAGTGTGAAACTTGCTTATGGAGGTGAACAAAATTCAAATTGAAGGCTAAGTAGTGCTTTCATGTGGCCAGGAACTGTTACAGCTGGTTACTCCATGTAGTTTGAAGGCCTGTGTAGTCATTATTGGGTCTCAGAGACAGCTTGAGAATGAATCTGCTTTCTTTTACCAAAGAAGTTCATCGTATAAGCACATATCCTAGTTCTGATTTTCTGAATATATTTTCCTCCGAGTATGCTCATGTTTTCGATGACAAGTTGGGCAAACTTCCAGTTGTGTGTTCTGTGAAGTTAGACCCAGAGGTCAATCCAGTAGTCAGACCAGCAAGAAAAGTTCCGATAGCTGTACAGGATAAAGTCAAAGCTCAGTTAGATAAAATGGTGCAACAAGGTGTCATTTATCCAGTTACAGAACCAATTGAATGGGTGTTGTCTATGATAGCAGCCCATAAAAAAGGCTCAGACAAAATCAGAATATGTATTGACCCACGAAATTTGAACAAAGCATTAGAGGCAGCATCATCCAGTGTGTACAGTCGAAGAGGTTGCAGCCCTGATACCGAATGCCACTGTTTTTTTCTGTCTTGGATGCAAAAAGTTCATTTTGGCAAGTGATGCTTGATCATAAATTCTCATTACTGACTACTTTCAGTACCCCATTTAGTAGATATAGATTCTGAAGGATGCCATTTGGTATAAGTTCTGCAACTGAAGTCTTTCAGCTTGCAATGGAGCAAATTATTCAGGTTATCCTTGTGCCATAATAGTAGATTTATTGGTTGGAGGCAGTGGTGAAGCAGAGTATGACAGAAATCTTGAGAGTTCTAGACAGAGCACATGAAGTGAACTTAAAGCTCAGTCTGCTAAAATGCAAATTCAGACTACCAGAAGTTACATATGTAGGTCATTTATTTATCAGCACTGGCTTGAAACCAGACCCGTCCAAGCAAGCAGCTATTCTTGAGATGTTAGGACCAGATAATGTTCAAGCTTTACAATGTTTTCTTGGCATGTTCAACTATTTAGGCAAGTTTATACCAGACTTCAGTGAGTTGACAGCACCTTTAAAAGCTGACACGCAAAAATGTTACATGGTCTTAGTTGGAACAGCACCAGAAACCATTTAAAAACCTTATGCCACATTAATATACTATGATGTCAATAAACCAGTCACTATTTCCTGTGATGCTTCAAAATTTGGTCTTGGCACAGTTATTCTTCAGGAAGGCAGACCCAGTAGCCTATGCATCTAGAACCGTTACCCAAAATGAAATGCAACATGCTCAAATTGAGAGAACTTGTGGCCATAGTGTTTGCGTGTTCAAAGTTTCATGATTATTTTTATGGTCGAGCTATTCAGATTGGAACTGATCACCAATCTGTAGTTACTATTCTAAACAAGCCTATGCATACAGCTCCAGTGAGATTACAAAGAATGATGCTCAAATTACTACGTACATCTTCAAAATGGTCTACACAAAAGACTACTTATCTGTCAGATATCTTAGCCAGATCACCGAGAAATGCAACGGAACAGCTTAATGCAGAGAATTTTGTCTTTGATGTAATGGAAGTGCATAATGTTTCTACCAAGAGACTTGATGAGCTGAGAGATCATACAAAGACTGATCCAAATTTGTAAGAGTTCAACCACTACATTAATGTTGGATGGCTGTCAAAGCAGTCTAGTGTACCACCTAAAGTGCAAACTTATTTTCCTTACAGAGATGAGATGTTGATGGAAGATGGCATTATTTTCAAAGGTCCTAAATTGTTGCTTCTGCTTCTTTACAACATGAATATATCCAGATTTTGCATTATGGTCACCCACGTTCTAAATCTACCAAAAGAAGGGCAAGAGGACTAGTATTTTGGACTTGTCTAGTAAAGGATGTTGAAAAAGTACTTACTTCTTGTTCAGTTTGCAATAGTACTAAACCACATTTGCAAAGCGAATCACTTCAGGAAAGTAAAGGTTTCTGAACTACATTGGTCAACAGTAGCCACTGATATATTCGAGTGGAACAATCAGCACTACTTAGTATTGGTAGACTCTTTTTCAAACACGTTTGAGATGAATTTACTACCTAATCTAGCATCCGCTGCTGTTATCACTAAGTTGAAACATCATTTCTCAGCCCATGGTAGTCCACACACAGTTGTTTCTGACAGTAGTACTCAATTTACTGGTTATTTGTTTCAGAAATGTGTAAGAGAATGGTAATTTGTACATGTTACTAGTATTCAGGAAAATCCACAGTCAAATGGACTAGCTGAACATGCAGTACAGAGTGCAAAGCAATTACTTGAAAGGTCAAAACGTGACAATGCTGATGTCTCTTTGAATTTACTTAATCTCAGAAACATACCTCTTAATGATATACTTGGCTCCTCTGCTCGAGACTTCTGTCCAGGCAAACCAGAAACAACACTGCATATTAGTTTCAGTTTGTTGAGGCCTAAAGCTGAGACTAACAGAACCATTAGAGCACAATTATTCAGGAAAGCATTCTTTCCAGAAGTCCAGTTATGATCGAGCAGATTTCTTCGTCCATTTAAAGGAGAGACAGTGAGGATACAAACGGCAAAAGGTTTCATCTGGATTGGTCAAGTAACCAATATATGTACTGAGCCAAGATCCTTCTTGGTAGAATCTGAGGTATTGGAGTACAGGAGAAATTGCAGACATCTCTTCCTGTACCAGCGTAGATGTTGCAGCATTGTTCCTGTGATAGTCTCTAGATCTCACAGCAATCCAGACAATGTTCCTGTTGCAGAACGTCTTAACTTCTATTTCCATTCTTGATGATGTTCCTGATGCCCCTAAGGTTGAACATTAAGTAGAGATGGTCCCAGTTGCTAAGTCTAATTCTAAATTTTATGTCACACAATTTGGTCGTATTTCCAGAGCTAGTGTGCAGTACACAGCGACCTGGACATAATTGTTTGTGTATCTAGATGATGTTCATGCTTCACTGTTGCAGTCATCACATTTGGGTTATCAATGTTGGGGTAGCCCTTGGCTGGTCTGAATACCAGAGACTTAATATTTCTGCGTTGGTTGATGTTGCTTGAAGACTGACATCAGATCGTCAGTGGTATAAAGGAAGGCATCCAACGCCATTACATCAGTCTTTCTTGCCTTGGAGCCCAAAGCAGAAGCAGTTCGCATGAGTGCTGGTTGGCTGCTACCTGAGTTTCGTTTCCAAATTCGAAGTTGAAGTCTTTGAAAGCTTAGTACCCCATTGGGGATCCTTTTTTCTTGCACTAACTGATGTCCAAAAAAGTTAATTGTCTCTCCTGTGGAAAGCAAATACCACACCGGGATTTCCACTCTTACTGTGTCACTTGTCTAGGCCCAGACCACGACGTCCCTCGTTGTCGGTTCTGTGCTTTGTTTAATGCCAGAACTATTCGTCATAGGGCCCTTATTGTAGCCAGATATTTCCAATTACAGTCCTCTAATTCAGCTATGGCTTCCGTAAGCCATCCGACAGCAGACCTTCCTAAAAAACATAAAGGTAAAGACAGAGACAAACCGCACAGGACCAGAGCATCTGACAACGCTACCACCAAGCTGGTAGTCAGTCCTCCAGAATTCAGTGAGGCGCTTTTGCAGCCCCTGATGCCCATTGCAGTTAATTTGCAGGCCACTATCGAGACCCTTTCGGAGTCCGGTATGCCGCAGAACTCATCTAAGGATCCTGTGGTCGTCTCTACCTTGGATGAGTCCGGAGCCGCTGTGCAGGCACCGGCTTTCGAGGAAGTCCTTTGCAACACCCAAATCCAGACATAAACTGATGCCTTCTTTCACAGTTACCGTTTTTTTCTAAAACAACCGAGTTCCTTAGGCCCAGGGGTCAAACCACCCCCAAGAAACCGACTACCAGCCATTCTCTGGCATCTGCTGTCTTGCCTCAGACACAAATGCTTAAAATGGCAGAGGACCTTATCATGCTGATTAGGGGAAGCCAAGCCACTCCTTCAAAAAGAAAAAGAAATCTGTCTCCAGTAGTTTTGTCCGAACAAGTCAGATGAATCCGATGCATCTGACTATGAAGACATGCATCCCCTCTCTACATATGAGGATACTGATGCAGAGGAATCTATCCTTCAGCCTCTCTTCCAGATGATTTTTCCTTTGGGGAAACCTTGCATACTTTAAGGGATCATTTCAGATTGGAGAGTCAAGACTGCCCATACTCTAAAAAGAGACTCAGAGTTCCTGCACCTTCCGCAGCACAAGCCCATTGCCATCCCCCCAGTCCTAGATGTGGTGGATGATGTCTTCCTTGAATCCAGCTCAACTCCAGACGCCCTCCCTCATGTTCCCAGAAAACCAGCCAGGTACTACAAAGTCACTAACTCTCACAAATACCTTTTTTAAAAACCCAATAGAAGACCATGAGGTCATTACTCAAGGCTTAAAAGGGGTTAAAGCTACTTCAGTTAAGAATCCCATCCCCTTAGACAGAGATTCCAGAGTACTGGACAGATTGGGTAAAAAAGTATACACCTCAGCTACTCTTGCTCTCAGTGTACTAAATTGTCAGTTCCATATGCTTAAATATCAGCAACATACCTTGGAACTCCTTAAACAAAAAAATTCCTCCTTTCCTGCAGGGGCAGAATCTAAAGATTTACAGGAGTTAATGCACTCTGGTGGTCAAGTAACTAAACACACTTTGCACTGTGGTTTTGATGCCATAGAAGCTTCTTGCATGGCAGCAGTTGGATCTGTCATTAGAAGACATGCATGACTTAAGGAACAACCCCTGCCAGACCATGTCAAATCAAAATTGTTGGATGCACCCTTGCACAAAGATAACTTATTTGGTACTAAAGCAGAAGAGATTTTAAAGATGGAAGAAAAAGCAAAATCTATGCAGACTGAAGATTTCTTACAGGTATAGCCCCCTAGATTCAGCAGGCATTTTCCTTCCAAGCACTGGTCCTTGCCTGCATTTAGTAAACAGGGCCATCCTAGGCCCCGTGAAAACAGACCTCCAAGACAGCAGTCCCAGGGGTTTCGGAGATCTAAGCAGTGGACTGCCTCCACTTCAAAATCAGGGAGTTCTAATCCACCCCCTTATGGTAAGAAATCACAATGACTCACCCCTCCCGACCTTGCCTCTGCCCACCTTCACATACCCCTAGGAGGAAAACTCTCCTTTCACTCAAGCACCTGGGCCACCTTTACCAAGGACCAATGGGTTCTGAACATTGTGTCTCAGGGGTACAAGTTCACCTTTTACACCCTTCCAACCCCAAAAGGGTTCCCCGATCTACCACCAAATCTGTGGGCAGAGGCTCAAAAGCAAATCCATATCCTGCTCTCCTTGGGAGCAGTAGAACATGTTCCTACAGAGCAGATTGGCCAAGGCTTCGACTCCAGACTTTTTCTGGTACCCAGAAAAGAGGGCACCTGGTGCCCCATCCTCGATCTGTCCATTCTAAACACCTTCCTGGTGATCCCAAATGCTCACCCTCCAGCAGCTGCTACCCATGCTCTCCAAGGACTCTTGACTAGCCACCCTGGACCTAAAAGAGGCTTATCTCCACATTCCCATCAGGATCTCAACACTTTCAGTTCTCTGCACTTCCCTTTGGCTTATCTACTGTTCCCAGAGTTTTCACAAAATGCCTACCTCCGGCCATTGCTTTTTGCAGACAAAGAAATATTCAGATTTACCCCACTTAGACGACTGCCTTATTCACGCAGACAGCCAGGAAAAGCTGCTCAAGGACTTGGCATTTGTAAAGGACCTACTAACCTCCTTCGGGTACACAATCCATGAAATGAAAACCAAACAGCTACCCACCAAAAGGATAATCTTCCTGGGAGCAAGTCTGGACACAGCATCCCAGATGGCATGCCTAACACCAGAGAAGCAGAGTTTCCTATGAGCTGCTCTCAACTGGCCACCAGGCCCCAACTTTCTGAAAGGGAAATCCTGCAAGCCCTGGGGTTCATGGCATCTTGCATATTCCTTATTCCATATGCCAGACTGCATATGAGGAAACTTCAACGGCACCTAAAGAGCCTTTGGTGACAAAATCTGGTAACTTTTACCCATTATTCCTTGCCTGAGGAAGGAATTTCTTTGGTGGGCAACAGCCTCCTCCAACAACAAGGGACTGCCCTTCTCCCCACACCCTGCTGCCCAGACCCTCACCACAGACTCATCAGACTAGGCTTAGGGTGCACACCTAGATGGCAGGTGCATACAGGGCCAGTGGAATACCCAGCAACTCCCCCTGCACATCAATCAAAAAGAGATGATTGCTGTGCAGTAGGCCTTGATAGCTTTCAAACCCAGTCTCTCTCCAGGGGTTCTCCTGATCAAAACAGACCACACCACAGTGATGTGGTACATCAACAAGCAAGGAGGAAATTCACTCCTACCCGCTGTGCAGGCTGGCTATGACCCTTTGGTTTACAGCCTCTTCCATGCAACTACACCTCTTCGCACAATACCTGCTAGGCTCTCTCAACTCCCTGGCAGACCAGTTAAGCAGAAAACTTCTGGACCCCCACAAATGGCAGCTCAACAAACACCTTTTTACTACTAACTCAGAAATGGGGAACCCTGGAGGTCGACCTCTTTGTCTCCTACACCAACCATCACCTCAGAAAATTCTGCACCAGGGAGCATCACTGCATGACATGGAAAGTGGATGCCCCGTCTTTCCCCTGGGTAAAACTCTCGGTCTAAGCCTTTCCTCCCCTACCTCTCATTCCCAAGGTACTGATCAAAATAAGGGAGGAAAAACCAAGGACAATTCTCATAGCTCCAGACTGGCCCAGACAGGACTGGTACTCCTTGCTGCGCAGCCTACTCCTTGCTGCGCAGTCTTTCCCCACTGCCCCCATGGAATCTTCCTCAGATTGCCAATCTCTTAACCCAGAGGGAAGGGAAATTCATGCACCCTCAATTGCAGACACTCAGTTTGGCAGCTTGGCTTATACTCTGACCAATTTTGCTATCCTCAGTAAACAGGTTCTTGATGTTATCCGAGAGGCCAGATGCCCTAGCACCAGAAAGTCTTGTGCAGATAAATGGAAAAGGTTCTGCACTTGGATCCAGGCTAAGGGGGCCAATACGGCACAGCCCTCCATCCCTCATCCTGGATTACTTAGCTGAATTTACTACACAGTGGTCTTTCTCCTCTATAAAAATTCATGTCTCTGGTATTTCAGCTCATTTTCCCACTGAACAGCCTCTTTTTTTCACACCCTCTGATCAAACAGTTCCTCAGAGGGGCTAACAACTTGAGGCCCCCCCAGAAGGGCACCAACACCAGCTTGGGACCTTAACTTTGTTTTGGAAAAGCTCACCCTGCCTCCTTTCGAACCAGCGTCTTCTGCAGAGCTAAAATGTCTCTCCTGGAAGACAGCCTTCCTCCTGGCCATCACTTCAGCCAGAAGAGTCTCTGAGCTGCAAGAACTCATGGCAGTGGAGCCCTTCATCTTCCATGCAGACAAGGGTATCCCTCAGAACTAATCCATCATTCATGCCCAAGGTGGTGTCCATTGTGGCTCTCAACCAAATCCATCCATTTGCCCAATTTCTTTCCTAACCCTCAAAACAAGGGGAAAGGATTCTGCACTCTCTAGATGTGCACAGACAGCTCATATACTATCTGGACAGGACTAAACCCTTCAGAAAATCTGATAAGCTGCTGGTTAGCTTTGCTTCCGGGGCAGAGGGCAAATCCATCTCCAACAAACCATTTCCAAGTGGATAGCACACTGCTTCTACTTCAGCTACAAACAGCATGGCAAGCCTCCCCCCAAGGGGGTCAGGACACACCACCAGAGTAGCCTCCACCTTTGCAGCTTTCCTCAGTGGAGTCCCCACCAGGGACATCCTGGAGGCTGCCACCTGGACATCTGTTCACACCTTTACCAAACATTACCACCTGCCTCTCATTTCTAAATCCAGGGCAGGTTTTGCCTCTGCAGTCTTGCATCCTAGCCAGCCCTTAGCTTCCTTGACTGCCTCCACCCATTTCACAAGGGACATATTGGTATTTATTTACCACTGATTGGGTTCTGCCACCAGAGCCTGGGCTCCTATTTTGGGGGCTCCTGAGCGGTCAGGGCAAGAAAAACTGACGTAATGGCATTGGATGCCTTCCTTTATACCCCTGACGACCTGATGTCAGTCTTCAGGCGACATCAACCGACACAGAAATTCTTAGTTTCTGGTATTCAGGCCGTCCGAGGGCCACTCTGCCAGGGATAACCCAAATGCGATGACTCCAACAGTGAAGATACTTGAACATCTACATTTATGGTAAGTGTACACAATTGTACTTTCTGTATAATTGCATGACGAATTATTTGTATTGATTGCATGTCAGCTGATTTCAATATTGCATGACCTATTTCTCAGAGGGAGAAGTGTTTCAAGGACTGAGCGTGCATATAAATAGCAAGCACATGCTAGCTTCAGTGCCATTTTGAGAGCGCAGCCAGAGTGAGCACGTATGAGTTTAATAGTTTGTTTATAAGTTTATCTAAGTTTAGTTATTAAGCCTCAATCTTGATGTGTTTGTACATAATAAAGCTGCTTGAACAGAACCTACAAAGACTTTTCCATTACATCCTGACAAGACGAGCGACACTTGTATTAATTGCAAGAGGAGCTCCAATAATGTTAGAAAAGATAAAAAAAAATAATGCCAGATTTGTAGTGCTAAGGGATTACTGGCAAGGGAGGAAGATTACATTACCATGTATTTACATTTCACTTAAAACTGGTATAATGGAGCTTAAGAAAATTCTGGGAGAAATCAGTTTTCAGCAAGGAATATTACTTGTCGGTGGGGACTGGAATTTGACTTACACCATTGAAGATGTGATGGGGGGTGGGGCAAAAAGGAAAAATATAACAGAAGAGGGTAGATTTTTGAAGAAATTTATGAAAATATTTGGCATGGAAGATGTGAATTGAGTAATAAGACTTGAGAGAGAATTTACAGATTATTCTCCAAGATATAAAAATTGGGCTAGGCTAGACAGAATTTATACTTCACAGGAACATGTGCATTTAATTGAAGGTTTTGATACCCACACAATAACTATTTTAGATCCTGCACCAATAATAGCTAAAATAAAAATGCAAGGCAATGAAATAAAAATGAGACATTGGTGCTTTACCACCTATCTGTTGAAATGAGAGGATGGGTAATGGAGATTGTTCATGAGCTTTTAGGATAGAAATTTCTTCTGAAAATATAGCTAGGGAGTGGGATAAAATTAAGGTGGCTTTTAGAAATAGGGTGGAAATAAAAGAAAGGGAGATATAGATAAGAAAGTAACAATTATGTAGAGGGTCTGACAAAGTATTGCCAAATACGGGGAATCTCACAGAACAAGAGGAGGATCAACTGCAGAGTGCTAGGCAGAAAATAAAGGATTACTTCAATAATATGCACAGGCTTAGAAAAATTGCTATTAAGCAACTGTTATTTCTGATAATAACACTAGAGCACAAGAACTTTTAGCATAACTACATGAGCAACAAAATAGAAAGGGCTGTTGCCAGACTTTGGGAGCCTATTACAAAGAAGGTTACAGGAGATCCTGTAGAGATATTGGAAATATTTCGGAAATTCTGGGATAGTGTCTAAGGTAGAGAAATATGAAAATGAAAAAAAAGATACAAATGGAAATGTTTATGGAGAAATTAAATATGCCAAGGTTAGAGGTAGATGAGGCTGAATTACTAGCAAGGTTACAGGTAGATGAGGCTCAATTGCTAACAGGATAGGATAGGAGAGGAGATAAAAAATTGTGATATATATAACCAGTCTACAGGAAAGTCCACAAGAATAGACAAGTATTCATGTGGATGTTTTGAAGCCAGGAGGAGAAAAACTGAAAGCTATGGAAGGTTTTAACAGTATCTTGAGAGGAAATGAAGTACCAGTGTCCTGGAAGAAAGCAATGATAGCTGTAATACCTAAAGAGGGTAAGGATCCTTCAGATCCAGCTTCATACAGGCCCATTTCAATACTAAACCATGACTATAAAGTGTTCACGTCTGTAATGGCTAAAACAATGGTAAAAGTAATGCCAGAACTGATAGATATGGATAAGTGTGGTTTTGTGGAGGTGAGGCAAACATTTGACAGCATTAACATAACACCGATGATCCAGAGGGAAGCAGAATATAAGAAAATACCATTGTTGTTGGTGGGTCTTGATGCAGAGAAAGCATTTGACAGGAAGCTGGGACTTTATGAGCAGGGCAATGGAAGCATTTGCATTTCCTTAAAAAATTATAAAGTTGATTAGTAGAATATATGAGGGATTGGAAGTAAAAAATAAAGTGGGTGGGGTTCTCTCTGATAATTTCTGCTTGAGCAGAGGTACCAGGCAGGGATGTCCTCTTTTCCCCTTCATTACTTGCATTATACTTAGAAACATTGGCAAAGAAAATAAGGGACTCAGAAATTCAAGCATATAATTGGTATGGTAGTTAAGAAAAGTTGGCTTTATTTGCAGATGTTATTTTGTACCTGACAAAACCAGAAAACAACGTTATAGTGTTGTGGAACATTTTGAGATGGTTTCATATCTTTTTGGGATACAAAATAATGAACCTAAAACAAATGCAATAGTGGTCAATTATGTACCCGCACATGAACTGGTTCAGGGATACCCATATTTATGGGGATATGTTAAAATGAAATATTTAGGTGTATGGATTAAAAATGATTCTAGTGTGGCAGCTAAAGATGTGTGGGAAGAGACTAAAACGGTAATATAACAAAGCTTTGTAT
>NC_056746.1:292695873-292767448 GCF_019279795.1 Protopterus annectens
GATTCTGTCTGTGTGGCTTGTTTTCATTTATATAAATGTATGATTGCCCAAGTAGTAAGTGATGTTACTACTTTAGATTAGATTAGTACTAGGCTAGCTGCCCTCATGGACCATTTTTAAGCCTAGCCAATTACCCCATGTGATAATCAAACCCTGCACCTTGTGCTTCTAAGGTAAACACCTTAACCATTACACCACCTTCCCACCCAAAATCATACTACTTAATAAAGATGTTTCTTGTTTTAAAAAGGCAGGAATTGAATGATTTCTGTAATATTGATAGGTTATGTGCTATATAGCAATATATGTTAAATATAATGTTTGTATTAATATAGTTTGATTAATTTTTTTATGAATGTAACTTTGCCTATGTCCCAAGTGGTAATTCAGTAAAAGTGTTTTGGAAAAAGAAAAAAAAATAAAATTAATGTTTAACCATGGACATTTTGACATAAAAATTGTTAAAGCTTGTGGACATCTATAGTTACTGACAAAATGTTGAAAATTACCTCAGAAACCAAGAGAAAAGAAGTCATGAAGGATATTTGTACTACTTCGCTGAGTAGAATCACAATCAAATACATTTTGGAGGTGTGATAAACAATCATCCTATAACTGCAAAGCCAGACTACATACCTTAGTATCTGCAAATGAGGTAATAAATATGTTAAGTGATCACAGTCACGGAAGCAATACATCAGAAACTGACGTTGCAGAGATAGACATCCTTAATAAAATATGCTGAAAACACACTTGATATTCCAACAGTGCTCATTAACACTGCAAAAGAAGGAACATCAGAAGCAGTTCAAGGTAAACTGCCAAAAAATTAAGCCGTGAAAAAATAATCAAAAGAAAGACACAAGATTCGTGCCGCTGCAGCCCAACCAGTTGATTTAGCATCCGTAATGATTACGGTCTATTATCAGACAAGTGAAAAGAAACGGTTAATAGGGTGTTTCAAGCAATACAAGAAATTTAACCATACCTTTTACCCATTTAAATTTCAACAGACTACAAGCTAGCGGTACTAAATGTTGTTAAAGTATCACGTCCAGAAGCAGAAATCCACGGATGCTTTTTCCACCTGGTAAAAATATTAAAAAATGTTATCACAGGAAGGATTCCTGAGGCAGTATAACCATGATGGGGAATTTACACTTGTAACAGAAATTATTCACGCACACGCTTTTGTACCAACAGATGAACTAGAAAATGCCTTGGATGATTTAACAGACTTACATACCTGAAACACTATAACCAATTCTGAACTGATTTGAAGACTGTTGTAAAAACTAAAAACAAAACAAAAGAAAAAAAACCTATGTTTTCTCCCAACATTTGGTCAGTGTATGAAAGAACCTTAAATAGCGAAGATCGAACCAACAAGTATGTGGAAGCTATTCATAGAAGACTGCAAACCGAATTTGGTGTAGGTCATCCAACAATTTGGCGATTTTTATAGAAGGTATTCATAAAATACAATGTAGAAGAGATCAAGAATGTGGGGAATTTGTCAGAGTAGGACCAACAAAAAAGTGGAAAAAATATCGCAAATGATCAAAACCTCTTTCCCGGTCAGTGTTTTCTCTTCTCCTTTTCTGGCTGATTATCTTTCATGGTCTTTAGGTTTCTTCATTACTGGCTTCCAGGCAGTGTACTTGATAGACAGTAACTGAATTTTCATAAAACTGGCAAAATTACTAGCCTTTTTTTATCTCTCTTTTTTCACACGCGCACAGCTGGAATTAACCGGTTGATCATTGTGCAGCCATCTTAGAAGTGAAAGTAACGCCTCTTGTTTAGGGGGGATTCCAAAATGTATGAGTTCATGTGTGGGGCCCTGAGGACATAGCATCCTTGTCAAATACGAATATGTCCATGTAAATTCCATTAGGTTTGAAGACTTCACTGAGAATAGTGAGAGTGGTTTCATTGCTGTGAAATATTGTCATTGTAGCTATACATACAGTAATATGTTCAAGTTGCAGGATAGCATTAGGTTTGAGATTTTTTTTTACCCCTAGCATTGGGTAGAGCCATATTACTGTGTTCTGAGTTGCAGGTTAGCAAGTTGAAATGTGTAGCAGATTGACTCTGCTTAAAAAGGCCATTGTGGTGTCGGAGACTTCACCCAGGCTTTGAAAATCATGGTAAGAGATGTGCAAGACCATCCATGGCACAGGAGGAAGGCTTGTCAGCCATCTTATACCAAATTGACACATTAGGTCCCACTGCAGTGACACTAGCTATGAAGTCAGTTCTTAAACCAGTAGTCTTTTCTTTTAATCTGTTCATCTTTCTGGGTGAGGGTAAAATGCCACTCAGGAGGACAGTCTTCCCTGCTTTGAGCACACACTAAGCCAAACCAGTCATATTCTTCTGCATGTCTGCTGGGCAGAGTGCCTAAGGTCAGAGTGCCACCAGCAACTGCCCCCCCCCCCCTCGTACACACAAACATATACACACACACACACACATGCACCATAATCGTATATGTTAGGATGAAGGGATCTAAGACCCCTTGTTACTTCCTGGCACTTTGCTCTGGATAGACAGGGAAACATCACTTTATTCTTATCAAACCTGGTAATAGAAGTGCCGGTACACCTAATAAGTCATTTGTTAAAATGTTACTTCGGATGGTAATGTTTACATTGAGTCTTATGGGTTGGCGTCTGCACTCTTAATGCTCTCAGAGGCTGTGCACTTTCAGGGGGTATGCATGAAGAAGGTACAAGTGTTACTGTGTGAAATAATGGCTCAGGTTTTGGTCCTTTGTCTGGGAGGCCTATGGAGTTTTCTCTTGCTAATCTTGGTTTATGTTGGTGTTGTAGATGTGCTGTAAGGGTGGTTTTGTGTAGTTCATAGCTAGCTACCCTTGCAGAACATTTTAACCCTCAAAACAACCTGTCCCATTTGGTTATAGATGGGTTTTACCCATCCCATTGTCTGTCATTTTATGTTACCCCTACCCGTTATGAGAATAACTGGGATAATACCATAGATAATTTGAGGGGAACCCCATGCATGGGGTAAAGGATTTAGGAGCTGCTTTTGTGCATTAAACAGAGTCACATAAGTTGTGCTTGATAGCTGGCTTTTAAGATGAGATAGTAGACCTCCAAGTTCAATATCTACTAAAATTCTCACATGTTGTATCATTGTAAGGTAGCAGTAAAGGGCTTTAGTTAAGCACAAGGCAGTTGATACACTGCTTCAAAATACCTAGAGCTGTCAGACTGACTACAGAAGGGTAAGAGCTGACATATTCCATATTGATCATTGTGGGTGAAGGATAATGAGAAAATAACAGAGGTAGATGACATACTATTGTGTAAGAGAGAAGGGTGTAATGGATTGGACTAAAACGAGATGGTGATGTCCGATATGGCTAAAGGGATAGAATAATGCGAGATGCGATTCTTTATGCAGTAATGGTTGTTCATAAGTGCAAAAATATAAAAGGAACCGTGTTTAGAATAATCTGTAACAACCAGCAAATTTAAATATCTGGTAGTCTTACTTGGCAGTTTGTTTGCAGTAACAGAGCCATTGTGTAAGTTTATTTAACAGTGCAACAGTTAGTACAAGAAGCATCGCAACAGCAGCAGTAGTCAGTAAGTGCAGTCATTAGCTGAAATAAGTTAGTTTGGTCGCTACCTAACTAGTAGCAGTAATAAGCAACAGATAATCTAACACTGTGACTACAGGCGCAGTAGCTGCAGATAGTGTAAGTGCAGCAGTCTTTGGGTAAGTAGCTGCAGTGCAGTAACAGTAGGGCAATCAGCATGTACAGCAAAATTGTGTTGGTTTAATTCCGTGGTTTCTACTGCAGTGCTGTAGAGAAGTAGCTTTAAATGATGTAGTAGTATTAGAGCTGTCAGTAACGAGCGTCAGTCGTGCAGCGTCAGTAACTAAAGTGCAGTCAGTAACTGTTGTAAATTCATGTGGTTTCTAACAAGTGTCATTTAATTTGCAGCAGTGCAAAATTACATGCAGTTGTCATTGCTCATGTGTAGCAGCAACACAGTCGGCAGACCATCTTCCTGTATCACTGAAATAAGCTCTGCTTAAGTGCAATCAGCACGATAATAAGCAGGCAGCAGTTTCCATTGTATATAGCAAGACAGTAGTAATAAATATGGAACTAGCTTAAGTGCAGACAGATTGTTAAGCAATAAACACACAGCAGTTTCTGCTGTGTAAGACATGCTGGTACAGGTTTGTACGGTGATGGCTTTAAGTGCAGCCAATCAAGTAAGCATATAACAGTTTATGCTATGTGTGATCTTAGCTTACTGAAGTTAGTTATTGGAGTGCAGTCAGTCAGATAAACAGTAGTAGGCAGTGGGTTTCACCTGAATATGGTAGGTCAACAAATCCAGATTTGTTGCATAAGCAAATGCTAAAATTGGGTTTGAATTAATAAAGCAGTATCTTACAAATCTGGCATGATTGAGAGGGCCAATGATTAAGTATCAGCAGTGCATTAGATTCAAGACTGCTCCTTTTTCCAGATGTTTGTGATCCTAGCACCTATTTTCTTGGGATTGCTTCTCCTGCAATAGGGTTTCCTTTAACTGGTATGTCAGTTAGTACAGTCTACAAGCCAAACAGACCTGTTCCCTTTTTTAAAACACTCAGACAAGTTTGCCATGCTGCTCCTTCGTTGTTCCTTCCTGATTTTTTCCCCTTGGATCCTGTATGATTCCATAAGCACTTCGATATTGAGCAGTCCAAGGTCCTTTGGAGTCTTCAGTTGCAAGACTAAGAAAAGGGTTTGCCCAAGTGAAAGTATTTAAAAACTGAATTTGATTCCACCTCTCCACAGTAGACCTGAATATTAGAGGCCACCTCCCATCTTTCCTCCAGGCAAGTTTAAAGAGCCCCTTCTGTTTCTCTAGGGGAGTGGTAGTGGAGCCTGATTTCCTACTTCCCCAGTGTAGGTTGCACAAGCTTGCCGTTGTATTTCATGGATGCTCTTCGTGTTTCACTGTTGCAGTCATTACATTTGGGTAATCTGCTGGCAGGTTGCCCTCAGTCGGCCTGAATATCAAAGTCTTGGGTCCTGCGTCGGTTGCTGTCTCCTCTTCCATGACGTCAGGTCATCAGGGGTATAAAACATGCAGCCGACGCCATTTTATGTAGTCTTTCTTGCCGCACGGTGCCCGAAGCAGAAGCAGTTCGCAAGTGCCAGTCGTCAGACTCCTGAAATTTTCGCATTCGAGTTTCAGAACTGAAGTCTTCAATTAAAGCTAAGTACCCCATTGGGGAAACTTTTTCTTGCTCCTTACCAATGTCAGTAAAAGTTAATAATTGCATTACTTGTGGGAAGCAAGTACCTCATAAGGATTTTCATTTGTACTGTATTCCTTGCCTAGGACCAGATCATAATGTGCCTTGCTGTCGGTTTTGTGCTAGATTTAACCAACAACACTAAGCGTCGGTATATTTTTGCTTCAAAATATTTTGGATCCAGATTTCATTACCCTGAAATGTCGTCTGATAGCAATCCGACTACCGGAGTTCACAAAAAACACAAAGCAAAAGGCAGACAGATCGTCTAGGTCCAAAACCGACGATGAAGCTTCTCCTAAGCCAGTTGCTGGTTCGCCGGTACTTAGTGAGGCGCTTTCGCAGCCCCTGATACCCGCTACTATTGAGTCGCAGGCCTCTACCGAGACCCATGCAGAGTCTGGTATACCACGAGATTCTCTGAGTATTGAAAGTCTAAACAACTGACACATGAGCCACGTGCTCAGGCCCCTATGCCTAAAAAACAGATGATCAAAATGGCTGAGGACCTAATTACCTTGATCAGGGGTTCCCAACCCCCCCCCCCCTGCTAAGAGGCCTAGGCAAGACATTGATTATGAATCTTCTGATCAGGTTTCTGTTTCTTCTGATTCCTCTTCTGATCAGGTATTTTCTATACCACCCTATGAGGATTCAGATGCAGAAGAATCCATCCCATCTGCATCTCCTCCTGAGGATAATTCTTTGGGAGAAACCTTGCCTACTTTAAGGGAACATTTTCATTGTGAGAGTCAGGATTTCTCCAAATCAAAAAAAGAGGCTTAGGGATTTCCTTCTTCCTCAGCATAGGCCTTTGGCTATACCTCCTGTATTAGACATTGTTGATGTGTTTTTGGAATCAAGCATGGCTCCTGATTCCCTACCTCTGGCTCCTAGTAAGCCAGACAGATATTACAGGGTTCCTGACTCCCACAAATTTTTATTCAAAAATCCTGCTTCTGATCCTGAAACCATCTCTCATGGTCCCAAAGGTGTAAAGGCCTCTACAGCCATAAATCCTACCCCCTCTGATAGAGATTCCAGGGAGCTGGATAGATGGGAAAAGAAGGTTTATACGTCTGCAACCTTGGCAATTAGGGCCTTAAACTGCCAGTTTCAAATGCTTAAGTATCAACAGCATGTTATGGGCTTATTAAAACAGAAAATTATGTTGATTTCTGATTGTATGGAAAATAAAGAATTACAGGAATAACTGTATGCAGCAGAACAGGTTGGAAAGCATACTTTGCAGTGTGGTTTTGATTCCTTGGAGGCCTCTTGCAGGGCTGCAGTTACTGGATCTGTGATTAGAAGGCATGCCTGGCTCAGAGCAAAATCTGCCTGATCATGTTAAAGCCTTTAAGTTGTTGGATGCCCCTTTACAGCATGATAGTCTGTTTGGTAATAGGGCAGAAGAGGTTTTAAAGAAAATGTAAGACAAAGCTAAATCTATGCAAACTGTAAAAGAATTTCTTACAAGTGCAGCCACCCAGATTCAGTAGGCACTGGCCTACTAAAAATTGGTCCTTTCCTGTGTCCAACAGAGCCTCACAAGGTAAATCCAGGCGCTCAAAAGGCTCTAGATAGCAATCACAAGGTTCTTACAGGTCAAAGCAATGGGGTGCCTCTATCTCCATATCTGGAGGAAACAAAGCACAACCCTACAGTAAGCAGTCTCAATGACTTCCCTCTACCATCACCAAGCACTTATCTTTTGGCAGCCCCCTTGGGGGAAAATTAGCACTGCATGCGCAAAATTGGCAGTTAATTACCCAGGACAAGTGGGTATTAAACATAGTATCCCAGGGGTACAGATTTCATTTCCATATTTTGCCAATTCCAAATGGTTGGCCAGATCTGCCACAAAATCAGTGGGCAGTGGCTCAGAAACAAGTTACGTCCCTCATGGATATGGGGGCTATTCAACCAGTACCAGAACGGGAAAAAGTCAAGGGTTTTATTCAAGACTGTTACTGGTACCCAGAAAAGACAGTACCTGGCGTCCAATACTGGATTTATCGATTTTGAACATGTTCTTGGAAATCCCAAAATTCAAAATGCTGACTTTACAACAACTACTGCCCATGCTGGGCAAGAACGCTTGGTTAGTGACTCTAGACTTAAGAGGCATACCTGCATATCCCAATAAGGGAATCGTGCAGAAGATACCACCGCTTCAAAGCAGGTTTTATGTGTTACCAATTCTCTGCACTGCCCTTTGGCTTATTTACTGCGCCCAGGGTCTTTACAAAAGTGCCTGGCACCAGTAATTGCATTTTGCAGACAAAGAAGCATACAAATCTATCCTTACTTGGTCGACTGTCTCATTCAAGCAGAAGCCAAGGACATTCTTCTTCAACGTCTGGCATTTGTAAAAAGGCTTCTAACCTGCCTAGGGTACACAATAAATGAAAAGAAATCACAACTGGTACCCTCTCAAAAAATTACATTCCTGGGTGCAAGCTTGAATACAACTGCCCAGATAGCTTACCTTACACCAGACAAACAAAGGCAACTGACTATATACTTCAAACAGATGGCAACAAAAACCCAGTTATCTGCAAGACCAATTCTGCAGGCTTTGGGGTTCATGGCATCCTGCATTCTACTAATCACATATGCAAGACTGCAAATGAGGAAACTACAATGGTATCTAAAAAGTTTATGGAGTCAACATTGTCACAGTCTGGAAACAATGATTCCTCTCATTCCCTGCCTACAACAGGAGTTTCTTTGGTGGGCAGAGACATGTCACCAGAACAAGGGATGGTCTTTCACTCTACCCCTGCCACCCTAACTACAGACGCATCAGACTATGCTTGGGGGGGGGGCACCTGGTGGGGAGATGCATTCAGGGCATATGGAGCCCAAAACAAATGCATCTGCATATCAACCAGAAATAGATGCTAGCTGTTCAGAATGCCCTGACAGCCTTCAAGGACTCACTTCATCCAGGACAACTACTGATAGACGGACAACACCACCGTTATGTGGTACATAAGCAGGGGGGTACACATTCATACCCCCTTTGCAGACTAGCCATGGCATTGTGGGACACAGACTTGACTTACCAAGTACATCTTCAAACTCAATTCCTGCCAGGAAAACAAAATACTCTGGCAGACGACCTAAGCAGAAATCCTATGGACCTTCACGAGTGGAAACTGGATCCACAAGTCTTCAGCATGATAACACAGAAATGGGGGAGCCCAGGCATAGATCTATTTGCCTCTTCCCAAAATTATCAACTGGACAAATTCTGCACAAGGACTTATCACAGAGAAGCATGGAAAGTGGATGCCCTGTCCTTCAGTTGGAAAAACCTATCAGTCTACGCCTTTCCTCCTCTGCCTCTTCTCCCCAAGGTCTTACTAAAGGTCAGACAGGAAAAAACAAAAATGATCCTAATTGCCCCGGACTGGCCTTGCCAGCACTGGTACCCAATTCTAAGGAATATGTCTCAACTCCCTCCTTGGTACTTGCCTCGAATACCTCATCAACTGTCTCAGCAGCAGAGCAATCAAATTCGGCACACTCGGCTCCAAGCTCTAAACCTGGCAGCATGGCTGATCATGCAATTATTCAAACAACACCTTTCAGTAAATCTGTGATGGATGTCATTTTGGAAGCCAGAAGGCCTAGTACTAGAAAATTTTATGCTGATAAATGGTAGAGATTCTGTGCTTGGAACCAAGCACAAGGAACGGACACAGCAAAGCCAAATATTCCTCAGATTTTACAATACTTGACTGAGATGCTTGACAAGGGCCTATCTTTTTCTTCAATAAAAATCCATGCCTCTGCCATCTCGACTCATTACAACACGGAGCCTCCCATCTTTTCTCATCTTCTGCTAAAACAGTATCTTAGAGGGGCCAAACATTTATGGCCTCCCAGAAGATCACCAACTCCTGCATGGGACCTCAATTTTGTGCTGGAAAAACTCACCCTGCCTCCTTTAGAACCAGCAGCTGCTGCGGATATAAAGTTTTTATCTTGGAAAACGGCTTTCCTTTTGGCAATCACTTCAGCAAGAAGGGTTTCAGAACTACAGGCCCTCATGGCTGTGGAGCCTTTTATTACATTTTACCCGGACAGGGTGTCCCTCAGGACCAATCCTTCCTTTATGCCTAAGGTAGTATCCAGTGTGGATCTTACCCAAACTATTCACCTGCCAACATTTTACCCAAATCCTCAGAACAAGGGGGAGCAGATTCTGCATTCACTGGACATACACAGAGAGCTAAGATTCTACTTAAACAGGACCAAATCTCTTAAAGTCTGAGCAAATACTGGTGGCATTTGCTGCAGGATCAGAGGGGAAGGCTATATCAAAGCAAACTATTTCTAAGTGGGTAAGCCACTGCAGTTGTTTCTACTACTTGCATCATGGTAAACCGGTGCCCAATGGAATCCGGTCACATTCCACCAGGGCTGCTTCTACCTCAGCAGCCTTCCTCAGAGGAGTTCCAACCAAAGACATTCTAGAAGCTGCTACTTGGAGCTCTGTTCATACTTTTACAAAGCATTAACATTTGCCTCTCTTCTCTAAGTCCAGGGCAGGCTTTGCCACTGCAGTTCTGCAGGGCCTTATAGCCGCTCCTAATGCTATTTAGCTCCATTCTTCCATCCATAATTTTGGGATTCTACCCAAATGTAATGACTGCAACAATGAAACACTAAGAACATAGTACAGTTATGTACACTTACCATAAATGTAGATGTTCGAGTGTATTCACTGTTGCAGTCCGGGTTACCCACCCGCCATCCCCCTTTTTTCTAGAGCTTCTCTTTCCTTCTCTATATTCTAAAGCCTTTGTGGTGTATTTGCTTTTAGATGAAGGTAAAGTTTATGTTGCTAAAATTGCATTTACAAATATATTGCTGTTTATTTTTATATATTTATATATACAATTTTTTTTTTGATCTCCATTTGGGGGGGGGGCACCTGACATCTGGGGCAAGAAAAACTGAATAAAATGGTGTCGGCTGCATGTTTTATACCCCTGATGACCTGATGTCATGGAAGAGAAAACTGCAATCGATGCAGGACCCAAGACTTTGATATTCAGGCTGACTGAGGGAAACCTGCCAGCAGATTACCCAAATGTAATGACTGCAACAGTGAATACACTCGAACATCTACATTTATGGTAAGTGTACACAACTGTACTTTCTTCTTGATAGTTCCTTCTTTGATGGACCTTTTCCAAGGCATCACCATGATTGCTTGGAAAACCCTCAAATGGTGGCCATTGTTCCCATAAAGCCAGGCTAGATTTGCTGCTGTTTGAAGGAGTGCGCAAACTAAGTGTTGCTATGTTCTGCATTTACTCTGTAGGTCTCTCACCACTTAGAGTTTTGCTATTTATCACCTGAAGGAATTCAGTGAGTCTAGATGGACTAGATGGATATATGCAGAAAGTAGGTTTTTTTGAAATGTCATTTTACCTCTCTGGATACTTAATTACTTGACATACATGCATTTTCAGAGGGGGATATTTGGGGATCCACAGCTCGTGGCGGAATAGTTTTCTGGATGATCCACTGAAGAAGAAGATGAGGATCTAGTCATCTGCTGTACTTTTTTTTTTTCAAACTTATGGTCTGCATAGGATATGATGCAGCTGAAGGGGCTGCTAGAATCAGGATCTGGCATTGCCATATACCAGCACTCCTTTCAGACTGCTGCATATTTTAATATGCAGAGGAACCAGTGCAAGTGTGATTTTGTTGTGGCTCAAAGCATTTGCAACAGGAAAGTGCTGAGATTAAATGCCCCTTCCCATTTCTGGTTTCTAGCAAAGTCTTTGGGCTGTAGCTGTGGGTTCCCTGGTGATTTCCTGGAGGTTGCAATTGGTCCCAGGGGCAGATAGCAAGCTGCCCTGACAACACACCTGACTGTTTAGCTGTTGGTGCCATCAGGAAAAGGATTTCGCTCCATGTTTGAGTAAAATCTCAAAAGCCGAAATGGAGAAAAACTATCGTAGTGTGATGTTTTATTCCCTTTCTGCTTTTCCTGGTTACCATTGTTGTCTTACTGAGTATACCACTGTGTCAAACATGTTTAAGGAAGGAGATGCCAAAGCTCCTTTTGCCCAGAAAACTGAAGAACCTTTGTCCATTTCTGGATCTGTTGGATCTAGAATACATTCATTCATAAGAAAGCCTTTTGCATATTC
This sequence comes from Protopterus annectens, assembly GCF_019279795.1. NCBI lineage: Eukaryota > Metazoa > Chordata > Ceratodontiformes > Protopteridae > Protopterus > Protopterus annectens. The sequence continues at coordinate 292,707,354 of NC_056746.1, forward strand.
ATGATTCAGTTCATCCTTCCATGCTTACGAACTCCAAAATACCTGTCTTTATGTTCAAATTGTCATGGGGGTTGGGTCAGGGTTTGCGTTTCTCAGGTTTTGACTGGCCATTACTAATTCCATACTCTTCCATTTGGCATTGTCAGCATCTATCCAGAGTATTTACCAAAGCATTTTTGATGCATTTCATTTCAGGTTGTGAGTGTACGTGATTTTTCCTTCGCTGAATGATTAAGCTGCATGTTGCATTGATGTTAGAACCCTCTTTTGTGTCGAGAGGGTGCATCTGCTCCAGCTATTTTTATACACCTTTTATTACATTATTGCTTAAGATATAGGCACATATACATTAATAGGAAAGAAAACTAACTATATTAACATTTTTTCTATATATTTATTATATATTACATGCAGGTTTTCTATCTTTTCAGCAGCTGGCATTCATTCCAACATTACATAAATTGCCCAAGTCTTGCCTTCCCTTAAGTCACTTCTCCTGAACATTGTCATTCAGAGTGATACTTAACCTTGCAAGATGTGACTGACTTTCTTCTCAGTTTCTCACATTTATAAGGCTTTCTGTCAACACCAATATTGTCTGGCTTTTCTGTCCCATGACAGGGTCCTGCCTGTCTAGCAAAATGTCAGTAATGCAGTGCCTGCAGAGAGTTTCTTCAAGGCATTCAGTCTTAAGGCAGGAACAGCTGTCATGGTGTCACAGATGCCATGTATCCTCCTGTGGTCTGTTCAGGTGCTCTCAGCATTCACACTGATTTCATTGCATCCAGATATAGAACATTTCTTTGTATTTGGCCTTGTGACTGGGTTCATAAACCCTTCTAACAATGAATCTTTTCAACTGCAGGCTATTCTGGCAACAGTAATTGTGGAAGCCGCTTTAGGGTGGTCTGTATATGTCAGCAGGCAGACTGTCCATGGGACCTAAATGCCATAGGAGTTCTGATTTGCACTTCTAAGTCTTAGAGTTAACTGTAGTGCTCCTGTGTTTTCTGGCTGTTCAGAACTCTGTTCCAAATGTAGTTTTTTCAATTCAGGCCAAAGGTGGGACTGTCTCACTAAGCAATGGGAAGCTTGTGTGCTAACCTCTTTGTTGAGAGTCCATGAGGGTGTAGTATTTGTCAATAAAATTTCATCACTTTCTGGTTGTAGTGCACGTTCTGATGGAGGCCAAGTTGTGGACTGTAAGACTGAGCAGCTGTTGTCTCATGAGTAAACAGTTTGACATTTAGTGGATTTTTTTTTTAATCTGACCAATTTTCTGGGAAGTTAAGTGAGTGATGTTTGACTAGCAGTGGTCATGAAGTCCTGATGTTCTTCATGTTTCACAGTTGCAGTTATTACATTTGGGTTATCTGCTTGCAGGTAGCCCTCAGTCGGCCTGATTAACATAGTCTTGGGTTCTGCGTCGGTTGCCGTCCCCTCCTCCACGACGTCAGGTCGTCAGGGGTATAAAACATGCAGCCGATGCCATTACTTCAGTCTTTCTTGCTGTGTGGTGCCTGAAGCAGAAGCAGTTTGTAAGTGCCGATTGGCTGACTCCTGAAATTTTCATTTTCGAGTTTCAGAACCGAAATCTTCAACTAAAACTAAATACCCTGTTGGTGAAACTTTTTCTTGCTCCTTACCGATGTCAATAAAAGTTAATGATCACATTACTTGTGGAAAGCAAATACCTCATAAAGATTTTCATTCGTACTGTATTCCTTGCCTAGGCCCTGACCACGACGTACCTTGCTGTCGGTTTGTGCTTTGTTTAATCCGCGCACTGTCCGTCGTCTGCATATTTTCACCTCTAAATATTTCGGTTCTCTGTTTAATTATCCAGAAATCTCAGTTAGCCATCTGACTACCGTGATTCCAAAAAAACGCAAAGATAAAGACAGAGGCAGGCCGCCCAGGTCCAAAACTGCCAACGACGCTTCTCCTAAGCCAGTCGCCAGTACTCAGCCCCTGATACCTGCTACTTCTGATTCGCAGGCCTCTACTGAGACCCATTCAGAGTCCATTATGCCACGAGATGCTTCAACTATGGAACCCGTGGATGTCGCTACCTTGGATGGGTTGTGCAGGCACTGGCTTCTGAGGGTGTATTCAGGCCTATGGACTTTAATTTTAAACCGACTCCTTCTTCTTTTAGGCCTAAATTTCGAACCATGCCTAAAAAAACGATGCCCAGGCCACATGCTCGGGCCTCTATGCCTAAAATCAAATAAGAATGGCTGAAGAAATAATAATTCTAATCAGGGGTAGCCAACCCCTCCTTTCTAAGAGGCCTAGGACTGAAGTGATTTATGAATCTTTTGACCAGGATTCTGTTTTTTTCTGATTCTTCTGATGATCTGGATTTGCCCTCATCTACTTATGAAGATTCTGATGCAGAGGACTCCATCCCCTCTGCTTCCCCTTCAGAGGATTTTTCTTTTGGGGAAACCTTACATACTCTAAGGGAGCATTTCCACTGGGAAAACCAGGATTTTTCTGATTCAAAAAAGAGGCTTAGGGATTTCTTACTCCTACCTCAGCATACGCCTTAAGCTATTCCTCCTGTACTAGATATTGTTGTTGATGCTTTTTCAGAATCTAGTTTGGCCCCTGATTCCTTGCCTCCTGCTCCCAGAAAACCAGACCGATACTACCGGGTTCCTGAGTCACACACATTTCTTTTTAAAAAATCCTATTGTGGACACAGAGACTATTTCACAGAGGCCCAAGGGCATTAAGGCATCTACTGCTAAAAATCCTACCCCTTCTGATAGAGACGCCAGGGCACTGGATAGATTGGGTAAGAAGCTTTACACTTATGCAACCTTGGCCATTAGGGCTTTAAACTGCTAGTTTCATATGTTAAAGTATCAGCAACATGTTATTGGATTTCTTAAACAGAAAATTATGTTGATTCCTGACTGTGTGGAAAATTAAGAATTACAGGATTTAATGCATTCTGCTGAACAAGTTGGAAAACATACTTTGCAATGTGGTTTTGATACATTAGAGGCCTCTTGCAGGGCCGCTGTTACTGGGTCTGTGCTCAGAAGGCATGCTTGGCTTAAGGAACAATCTTTGCCTGATCATGTTAAAGCTAAATAGTTGGATGCTTCCTTAAATCAGGACCGCCTGTTTGGCAACAAGGCTGAGGAAGTTCTTAAAAAGATGGAAGATAAAGCTAAATCTATGCAAACTGTTAAAGATTTCTTACAAGTTCAGCCTCGTAGATTTATTAGGCACTGGCCTTCTAAGAATTGGTCCTTTCCAGCCCCTTCCAGGTCTTCTCACGCCAAACCCAGACACAGCAAAAACCCCAGCTTCCTGTCTCAGGGGACACACAGGACTAAGCAGTTGGGGGCCTCCACTTCCAAATCTGGGAGTAATAAGACTCCCCCCCCCCCCCCTATGGTAAACTGTCCCAATGACTTCCTTTTAAAATTTCCAAGCACTTAACTGGCTGCCCCTTTGTGGGGGAAAGATTGCTCTTCATGCAAAGAACCGGGAACTCGTTACCCAGGACAAATGGGTTTTAAATATAGTGTCCCAGGGATGCAAATTTCACTTCCACACGTTGCCAACACCAAGCAGGTGGCCAGACCTACCCCCAAATCAGTGGACAGAGGCCCCAAAATAAGTACTTTCTCTCTTAAGCAAGGGGTCTATTCAACTGGTACTAGAAGAGGAAAAGGGACAAGGATTCTACTCGAGACTTTTCCTGGTACCCAGAAAAGACAATTCATGGCGTCCTATCCTGGACCTGTCTACTCTAAACACCTTTCTGGAGATTCCAAAATTCAAGATGCTGACTCTTCAACAGTTACTTCCTATGCTAGGCAAAGATGCTTGGGTGGCAACACTAGATTTAAAGGAAGCATACCTGCACAATCCCATTCAGGGAATCTTGCAGGAGATGCCTACGCTTCAAAGCAGTCTGCGCACACTATCAGTTTTCTGCACTACCCTTTGGCTTATCTACTGCGCCCAGGGTATTAACAAAATGCCTAGCTCCAGTTATTGCATTTTGCAGGCAAAGAAATATTCAAATATTCCCATACCTGGACGATTGTCTAATTCAGGCAGAAAGCCAGGACATACTTTTGAATCATCTGGCCTTTGTACAAAGGGTTCTAACTTGTCTGGGGTACACCAAAAACGAAAATAAATCTCACCTGGTACCCTGTCAACAAATTATATTCCTGGGAGCAAGCTTGAATACAACTTCCCAGATGGCCTACCTCGCGTCAGAGAAACAAATTCATTTGACAACCTACTTCAAACAAGTGGCCACAAAGACCCTGCTATCTGCAAGACAAATACTGCAAGCCTTGGGGTTCATGGCCTCCTGCATTCTTCTAATTCCATATGCAAGACTGCATATGAGGAAACTACAGTGGTATCTAAAAAAACCTATGGTGTCCGCGTTCTCAGGATCTAGAAGCAATGATTCCTATCATACCTTGCCTACACCTGGAGTTCCTTTGGTGGGCAGAGGCCTGCCACCAAAACAAGGGACTACCTTTCACACCACCCCCTGCCGCCCAAACCCTAACAGACACATCAGACTATGCATGGGGGGCTCACCTGGCAGGGAAGTACATTCAGGGCAAATGGAACCCAAGTCAAATGTACCTGCATATCAATCAAAAAGAAATGTTAGCTGTACAGAATGCTCTGACAGCCTTCAAGGACTACATTCTTCCAGGACAACTAATGGTAAAGACGGACAACACCACTGTTATGTGGTACATAAACAAGCAGGGGGGTACACATTCTTACCCCCTCTGCAGACTAGCCATGGCATTGTGGAACATAACCTTGAGCTACCAAGTGCACCTACAAGCTCAATTCCTGCCAGGAAAGTTAAATACACTGGCAGACGGACTAAGCAGAAACCTCATGGACCCACACGAGTGTTAACTGGATCCAAGGATTTTCAACATGTTGACAAGCAAATGGGGGAGCCCAGATATAGACCTGTTTGCCTCTCCCTAGAACTACCAATTGGAAAAATTTTGCACAAGCACTCCCCACAAACAAGCCTGGAAAGTGGATACTTTGTCCTTCAGCTGGAAAAACCTATCAGTCTGTGTCTTCCCCCCTCTGCCTCTGCTCTCCAAAGTACTACTAAAAATCAAACAGGACAAACCAAGGATGATTTTGATTGCTCCAGACTGGCCACGCCAACACTGGTACCCCTTCCTGCACAGTGTCACGGTTATCTCCATGGCACCTGCCTCAGACTCCTTCCCTGTTGTCTGAACAGAAGAACCAGATTCTGCACCCTCAGCTTCTAACACTGAACCTTGCAGTCTGGCTAATTACATAATCTCAGCTTTACCATCCTTCAATAAACATGTGATGGATATCATTTTAGAGACAAGGAGACCTAGCACTAGAAAATCCTATGCTGAAAAATGGAAAAGATTCTGTGCCTGGAACCATTCTCAAGGGATGAGCACAGCAGCGTCCAATTTACCTCAGATTTTACAATACTTATCTGAGATGCTTCACAAGGGCTTGTCTTTTTCCTCCATTAAAATCCAAGCCTTAGCCATTTCAGCTCATTATAACACAGAACCCCCCCCCTTTTCTCATAGGTTCATAGGTAGGTACTAGGCTATCGGCCGAAGGGCTTACGTATGCCTAGCCAACAAGGTTCCCTGGCTTACGCCACCCAAGAAAGTCATTTTCCTGTGCCACTGTCGAGCAGAGACACAGAGGTGCTCCCTGGGGTATATTTCCTATTTCCCATCCACTCATCAAGATTTTTATAGAAGAGTGCTAATGAAGAACTTTGCTTGACATAGATGGGTAGCCTGTTCCAGAGTATGGGAAGTCTGTGGGACAGGAATCTAACCCTCTAGCATGTCGTGTTTATTGTGGTGACAAGGTTTAGGTCTCTAGAGAGTGTAGCTCGGATTTCTTTAGGTGTAGCATGTCCAACAGCTCTTGGTTTGACATAGCTTTATATGTTAGGCAGCGATCACCTCAGAGTAGGCAATATGCTACGGAGTAAAGCTGGAGTTTTTTGAGGCAGTCAGTGTAGGGCATTTGTTTGAGGCCAGTAATCCTTATTGTGAGGTACTTTTGTGGCCTTTCCAGCTGCTGCAGATGTCTTGTGAGGTACATTTCAAAAGTGGTGCTGTACTCTCTAATGGGTCTAATGAGTGTCGAGTAGAGGAGAACAATAACCTCTTTTTTTCCTGGATGAGAACCCTTTTATGATGTGTGCCATGTAGAAGGACTTCCTGACTACTGTGGTGATGTGACTGTCAAAGGAGAGACTACTGTCCACCTGGGTCCTAAGGTCTCTTATTACGCATTCGGTGTTAAGTAAATTGCTGCCTAATCTTCCAGTGCTCAAGCAGTTCCTCAGAGGGGCCAAAAATGTAAGACCACCCAGGAGAGATCCAACCCCCGCTTGGGACCTTAACTTTGTTTTGGAGAAACTCACTTTACCTCCTTTCAAACCAGCTGCTACTGCAGACCTAAAATTTCTTTCTTGGAAAACAGCTTTCCTTTTAGCAATCACTTCAGCTAGAAGGGTATCTGAATTACAGGCCCTTAGGGCAATGGAGCCTTTCATCATCCTTTATGCGGACAGGGTGTCTCTCAGAACCAATACATCCTTCATGCACAAGGTGGTTTCCAGTTTGGCTTTCAATCAGTCCATTCATTTGCCAACCTTCTTTCCCAATCCACAGAACAAAGGGGAACGGATATTGCATTCCTTAGATGTGCACATACCACTCAGATTCTACTTGGACAGGACTAAACCTCAGAGGAAATCTGAACAGCTGCTGATAGCATTTGCTACAGGGGCAGAGGAGAAGGCTATTTCAAAGCAAACCATTTCTAAATGGATAGGCCATTGCATTCATTTCTGTTATAAGCACCATGGAAAACCTATCCCCCAGGGGATCAGACCTCACTCTACCAGGGCTGCATCTACCTCTACAGCCTTTCTCAGAGGCGTCCCTGCCAGGGACATCCTAGAAGCTGCTACCTGGAGTTCTATACTTACTTCCACCAAGCATTCCCATTTGCCAATTTTCTCTAAATCCAGAGCTGGCTTTGACACTGCAGTCTTGCAGAGCCTTATAGCTGGTCCTAATGCTATCTATATTCTTCCTCCCAACCACAGCTTTGGGAATCTACCCAAATTAAATGACTGCAACAGTGAAACATGAAGAACATAGTACAGATGTTCATCGTGTTTCACTGTTGCAGTCATTACACTTGGGTTATCCTGCTGGCAGGCTACCCGCAGTCGGCCTGAATTCCAAAGTCCTGGTCCGGCATCAGTTGCTGTTGCCTCTTCCTTGACGTCAGTGCGCCAGGGGTATAAGATGCAGCCGACGCCATTTTCTTCAGTCTTTCTTGCCGCGTGATGCCTGAAGCAAATGCAGTTCGCAAGTGCCGGTCGGCCGACTCCTGAGATTTTCAAAATTGAATTTCAGATCCGAAGTCTTCAATAAAGCTAAGAACCCCGTTGGGGAAACTTTTTTTCTTGCTCCAGACCGATGTCAGAAAAAGTTAACAATTGTATTTCTTGAGGGAAGCAAATACCTCATAAGGATTTTCATTCTTACTGTATTCCTTGCCTAGGCCCTGACCACGACATTGCTAGTTGTCGGTTTTGTGCTAGATTTAACCAATGCACTGTTAAGCGTCGGTACGATTTTGCATTTCATTACTTTGGCCGTAGGTTTAACTATATAATGCCTTCGGAACAGCCGATGACCGGAGTTCATAAAAAGCGCAAGGATAAAGAAAAGGACAGGCATCCGAGGTCCAGAACTGACGAAGCCTCTTCTAGGTCAGTCGCCGGTTCTCAGTGAGGTGCTTTCGCAGCCCCTGACAATCACTACCTCAGAGCCACAGGCCGTCTCTGACTCCCACGTGGAGACAACTAGGCCTCTGGATACTCAAGGTATTAGGCCTAGGGAAACTAATCCCTCAGATGGGTATGGAGCCGCTGAGCAGGCATCGGCTTCTGAGGGTGTTTTCAGACCTACACAGCTTTATATCAAGCCACCTTCAGCTTCTAAGACAAAGACTAAAACAGCTTTAAAGACAAGGAAACATGTACAGCATTCTCCAGGACAGACTTCCATGCCTAAGAAACAGATGCTCAAAATGGCCGAAGACCTAATTACTTTGATCAGGGGTTCCCATCCCCCTCCTGGTAAGGAGGCCTAGGCAAGACACTGAACATGATTCCTCTGAACAGGTTTCCACTTCCTCTGACTCCTCCCTATGAGGATTCTGATGCTGAAGAATCTATTCCTTCAACAACTTCTCCTGAGGATTATTCCTTTGGGAAACCCTGCATACCATGAGAGAGCATTTCCACTGGGGGAGCCAAGATTACTCAGAATCTAAGAAAAGGCTCAGAGACTTTCTTCTACTACCTCAGCACAGACCTCTTGCTATTCCACCTGTTCTAGACATTATAGATGATGTATTTTCAGAGTCCGGACTGTCTCCTGAATCTTTACTGCCTGCACCTGTTCCAGACAGAGATACCACAGGGTTCAAGATTCTCATAAATTTCTATACAAAAACCCTGCAGCTGACCCTGAAACTATATCTCAGGGTCCCAAAGGGGTCAAGGCCTCTACTGCAAAAATCCCTGTCCCCTCAGATAGGGATTCAAGAGCACTGGACAGATGGGGGAAAAAAGTTTACACTTCTGCTACCTTGGCTGTAAGGGCTTTAAATTGACAGTTTCATATGCTTAAATATCAGCAATACTTAATGTCACTGTTAAAACTGAAAATGTTGACAAATTCTGAATGTTCTGAGAGCAAGGAAATGCAGGATTTATTGCATGCAGCTGAACAAGTGGGAAAACATACTTTGCAATGTGGTTTTGATTCACTGGAGGCCTCTTGCAGGGTCGCAGTTACAGGTACTGTCATTAGAAGGCATGCTTGGTTAAAGGAACAGAATCTGCCTGATCATGTTAAAGCAAAATTATTGGATGCTCCATTACAGCATGATACTTTGTTTGGTGTTAAGGCCGAAGAGGTGTTGAAGAAAATGGAGGATAAAGCTAAATCTATGCAGACAGTAAATTATTTCTTACAGGTACAGCCACCCTGATTTAGCAAGAACTGGCCTAAGAATTGGTCCTTTCCAGTGTCAGACAGGCCACAAAGAGGCAGCTGCAGACGCCCTAGAGGCAGACAACAGCCCCAGGGCTCATACAGGCCCAAACAGTGGGGTGCATCTACCTCCAAAAGCGGAGAAGACAAATCACAGCCTTATAGGAAACAGTCCCAATGACTTCCCTCTGCCAATGCCAAACACTTATCTTTTGGCAGCACCCTTAGGGGGAAAGCTAGCACTTTTTTCACAAAATTGGCACATGATCACCCAGGACAAATGGGTCTTAAATTTAGTCTCTCAGGGCTACAGGTTCCACTTTCACACCCTTCCAAAGGCGAAAGCTATGCCAGACCTGCCACACAATCAATGGGCAGAGGCACAAAAACAAATTTCATCTCTCATGGACATGAGGGCTATTCAACCAGTGCCACAACAAGAGCAGGGACAAGGATTTTACTCAGGAATTTTCTTAGTTCCAAGAAAGGACAAAGCCTGGAGACCAATTCTGGACCTGTCTATTCTAAATACTTTTCTGGACGTTCCACAATTCTAAGATGTTGACTCTGCAGCAGCTTCTGCCCATGCTGGGCAAGAAGGCTTGGCTAGTAACTTTGGACCTCAAAGAGGAATACCTGCATGTCACAATCAGACAAGCTTGCAGGAGATACCTCAGATTCATAGCTGGCTCAGTGCACTACCAATTCTCTGCACTGCCCTTTGGCTTATCTACTGCGCCCAGGGTCTTCACAAAATGCCTGGCACCAGTAATTGCATTTTGCAGACAGAGGAATTCAAATATATCCCTACTTGGATGACTGCCTTATTCAAGCAGAGAGCAAAGGCATTCTACTAAAGCATCTGGCGTTTGTAAAAAGATTACTAATTTGCCTAGGGTACACAGTAAACGAAAAGAAATCCAAACTAGTACCCTCTCAAGAGATAATATACCTGGGTGCAAGCTTAAATACAACTGCCCAGATGGCTTATCTCATGCCAGACAAAGGCAACTGACTTTTTACTTCGAATGCATGGCAACAAAGACCCAGTTATCTGCAAGAAAAATCCTGCAGGCTCTGAGCTACATGGCATCCTGCATTCTACTAATTCCATATGCAAGACTGCATATGAGGAAACTACAATGGTATCTAAAAAGTGTTTGGACTCAACATTGCCTCAGCCTGGAAACATTAATTACTCTCATTCCCTGTCTGCAACAGAAGTTTCGATGGTGGGCACAGGCCTGTCTCAACAACAAGGGACAGCCATTCACTTTACCCACAGCCAGGCAGACACTAACAGATGCATCAGATTATGCCTGGGGGGCACACATGGCAGGAAAATGTATTCAGGGCACATGGCCCACAAGCCAAATGCATCTTCATATCAATCAAAAAGAGATGCAAGCTGTACAGAATGCCCTGACAGCCTTCAAGGACCTACTTCATCCAGGACAACTGCTGATAAAGATGGATAATACTACAGTCATGTGGTACATAAGCAAGGAGGCACACATTCCTACCCCCTCTGCAGACAAGCCATGACTTTGTGGAACACAGCATTGATTTATCAAGTACACCTGCAAGCACAATTCCTGCCAGGAAAGACAAATACTTTGGCAGACGAACTAAGCAGAAACCTCATGGATCCTCACGAGTGGAAACTAGATCCACATCTTCAGCATGATAACAGGGAAATGGGGATGCCTAGACATAGATCTATTTGCCTCCCATCACAACTGCCAGCTACAGAGATTCTGCACTCGGACTTATAACAAACAAGCATGGATAGTGGACGCCCTTTCATTCAGCTGGAAAGCCCTTACAGTATATGCCTTCCCTCCTCTGCCTCCTTCTCCCCAAGATACTCGTAAAGGTCAGACAAGAGAAGCCAAAAATGATCCTGATTGCCCCAGACTGGGCATGCCAGCACTGGTCCCCAATCCTAAAGAGCTTGTCTCAAGGCCCAGCCTGGACATTACCTCAAATTCCTCATTTGCTGACCCAACAAAACAATCAGATCCTGCACAGCCAACTCAGAACCCTAAATCTGGCTGCATGGCGGATAATGTAACCATTCAGAACACACCTCTCTCTAAAGCAGTTATGGATGTTATTTTGGAGGCCAGGAGGCCCAGCACCAGAAAATTTTATGCAGAAAAATGGAAGAGATTCTGTGCTTGGAACCAGGCACAAGGAATTGACACGATTGTACCAAATATTCCTCAGATTTTACAATACCTAACTGGGATGCTGGACAAAGGCCCATCCTTCTCATCAATTAAGATCCATGCCTCTGCCATTTCAGCTCATTACAATACGGACCCACCTATTTTTTCTCATCCACTGCTAAGGCAGTATCTCAGAGGGGCCAAAAACATAAGACCTCCAAGGAGAGCTCCACTACCTGCATGGGACCTCAATTTTGTCTTGGAAAAACTCACACTGCCTCCTTTTGAGCCAGCCAATACAGCGGAGATAAAATACTTATCATGGAAAACAGCTCTTCTCCTAGCAATAACTTCAGCAAGAAGAGTTTTGAGTTACAGGCACTAACGGCTGTGGAACCTTTTATTATTTTCCATCCGGACAGAGTTTCTCTAAGGAGAAACCCAACATTTATGCCTAAGGTAGTGTCCAGTGTGGCTCTTAACCAAAGGGTTGGGAGGGTGGCCTAATGGTTAAGGTGTTTGCCTTACAAACACAAGGTGCAGGGTTTGAGTCTCAAAAGGGATAACTGGCTAGGCTTACAATGGCTCGCAAGGGCAGTTAGCCTAGTACTAACCTATGAACCTATGATACATTTGCTTACCTTTTATCCACACCTGCAGAATAAGGGGGAGAGACTTCTGCATTCTTTGGACATACACAGACAGCTACGCTTTTACTTGGACAAAACTAAAGCTTTCAGAAAGACTGAGCAACTCCTTAGTGGCATATGCTGCAGGATCTCAAGGAAAAGCTATTTCACAGCAGACCATTTCAAAATGGATAGGCCACTGCATTTGTTTCTGCTATTCACAACATGGCAAATCAGTGCCTAAGGGCATTAGGCCACATTCTACCAGAGCAGCAGCCACTTCAGCAGCCTTCCTCAGAAGGTGTACCAACCAAGGACATTTTGGAGGCTGCAACCTGGACTTCAGTGCACACTTTTTTACAAAGCACTACCACTTACCTCTTTACTCTTAATCCAGAGCAGGCTTTGCCACTGCAGTTCTGCAAGGCCTCATAGCCACTCCTAATTCTATTTAGGCCCAGCCACCCAACCTCAGCTTTGGGATTCAACCCAAGTGTAATGACTGCAACAGTGAAACACGACTAACATAGTACAGTTGTGTACCTAACATTAATGTAGATGTTCGAGTGTATTCACTGTTGCAGTCCAGGTTACCCTCCCACCATCCCCCTTTCATTGCTGGGACTTGTCTGTACTTCTCTATTCTATACAACCTATGTGGTGTATTTGCTTGTAGATGAAGGCTATGTGCATGCTTTTTTATGATCAGAATTTTTTAGCCTACCCTTTTGGGGGCACCTGACATCTGGGGCAAGAAAAACTGAAGGAAATGGCGTCTGCTGCATCTTTTATACCCCTGGCGCACTGACGTCAGGGAAGTGGCGACAGCAACCGACGCCGGACCAGGACTTTGGAATTCAGACCGACTGCGGGTAGCCTGCCAGCAGGATAACCCAAGTGTAATAACTGCAACAGTGAATACACTCTAACATCTACATTTATGGTAGGTACACAACTGTACTTTGTGTACACTTACCATAAATATAGATGTTCGAGTGTATTCACTGTTGCAGTCCTGGTTACCCTCCCTCCAGCCCCCTAGCTTCTTTTGGCTATACCTCTACTTTCCTTTACTATGCTTCAAAGTCTTTTTGGTGTATTTGCTTTTTTGTTGGAGGTATATCATTGTACTTTTATATTTAATTGTTCCCCATTAGGGGGGCACCTGGCATCTGGGGCAAGAAAAACTGATGTAATGGTGTCGTTTGCATGTTTTATACCCCTGACGACCTGATGTCATGGAGGAGGGGACGGCAACTGATGCAGGACCCAAGACTTTGTTAATCAGGCCGACTGAGGGCTACCTGCAAGCAGATAACCCACATGTAATGACTGCAACAGTGATCACACTCATTTATGGTAAGTGTACACAACTGTATTTTTGTGCTCCTGCTAGTTTTCTTTGATGATTGGATTTATTCATAAGGCCATGCTCCTCAAAACTAGTGATTGTTATAGTAACTTTTTAGGATTACTCACCCAAGCAAATATTTATAGTTTTTTGTGTAGTCCATCTAGTAAAGGCTATTTTCTTTCCACAGTTTTATTTTCATAACCACATATCTGATGTCAGGTTTCATTCATTCATTCCTCAACTAATAGGATCGTATCCAATAGTCTGATCCAACTCGGCCATTGTACTAGTTCTTGACCTCCATTAAACTCTTGAGTTCCTTCCCTACCCATAATGTACCACCACCAAGATCCCTCAGATCTTGTTTGACGCTTTAGCGGATAGATGTGGTCACCTTCAGCTCTCAAGTGTACAGTGAGAGAGAAATCTGTTTTTGATACTTCCTTTCTAAAACTCTTTATAAATGATGATTTCCTTAATCTTTATTTCTAAGTTGTTTTGCTGTTTCTTTCCTTACACTTCGAATGTAAACTTTCTGACCATCGTTGGAAGATTTATCTTTCCTTCCCTTTCCTCTTTTTACACTTTAGTATTATTCTTGTATATTGCCATTGTTGGTATTTTTCCCCATTTTCTACAAGATGTTAATAGTTCTTTAAATGCCATCATTGATGTGTTTACTTTTCCTACACTTTCTGTTAAAAAAAATAGTATTTTAGTTTGTCTTTTCTTGTTAAGATAATTAATCCTCGTAGAAAATGCCTGGTAAAAATCTCACAGCGGGTTTTATTTTTTTCCCTTGAAATATTTCATTAAATTTTCAGTGATAAATACGAGACAACAAATGACAAAAATATTTTCATTCTAAGACGAAATATTAACTAACAAAGTGAAAACTATTTACAATATGTACATAGGCCTGAAGTAGAACTGCAGATTTTCTTTAGAGTTTGTATCAATTCGGAAATGGTTATGGTCCATTTGTAGAGTCTCAATAAGTGATAAAACTTTTATCCATGGATTATTAACAAATGTTTTTGGATAGATTCTAAGTTCTTTCGTCTTAGTTTCTTTGATTGCCAGGTGTTTCACTGAAAACAAGAAACCTTCGATAGTAGGTGAGCAGTTAGTTTTCCATCTTCTGGGGATGTATTTTCTGGTGATAGCAAGTACTGACCATAGTATATATGAATTATTCTTATTCAAAGAGTAGACTTCATTTACATCAAAAAGAACTAATGATTTCAAAAATGAAAAGGAATCCGTGAATAATGCTTTGAGAAAGTCATCTGTGCCATTCTACTAACCCTTTAATTTAAAACATTCATAAAAAGTATGTACCCAGTCAGCTTTAGTATTCTCTGTGCAACTCCAGCAGGATGCGTTGGAGTTATTAATTTTGACCATCTTATTTGGTGTCATAAATGCCCTATGAAGATATTTCCAGGCGACATTACTCCAGTAATGACACCATGAAGTATGCTTCCTGGATAAGTTTTTTTTTTTTTTGTTTTTTGTCATGTGAGAAATTAAAAGAACAGCCCATGAATATGAAATTCCAGTATTTTTGATTAATGCTAGTCTTATAAACAATTAACATGTTATTTAGTTTCGAAATAATGTTATCTGTGGTAAAGCTATTATATAAAATTTTGCATATATTACCTTTGGTCTTTCTTGATAAGATGAGTTTTTAAGTATTATGCATAAATCTTGAGAATAACGTAAGGCACTTTGTAGAATTAACCAGTTCTGAGGAAGCAAATTATGCTCTTTTCTAAGATATAGAGTGTTTAAAACTTTAGCATCATTTATGCATTGATACCAACATATAAAGTTCTTGGCTTCCCAGGTATCTAAAACATTAAGCTATATTTTATCAGGGAAGTTTCTTGTAATTTTAAAAGGGGTTAACAGTTCAAACCAAGTCTTAATGTCTGCAATGGAGTTAACAATTTTTCTAAAGAAATTAAAATAGTAATTTAATGAATTTAATTTTGTGAGCTTAGCAATATTGTCTTGGGTAGTATGACATAAATACTAGAACTTACTAGAATGATTATTCAATGGAAGCTTGGCTAAGGAGCCATTTTCATTAATTAGTAACGTAAGGTTTAATAGTTTCCAGCTAGAGTGATAAATTGGATTAATCCAAATTATAAAATAACCTTAAATATGGATGCATTCATGTATGTTTCAGTGTCTGGGAACTTGATTCCTTCTTGCTCCCAAGATCTAATGTGATATAGAAAAGCAGTTCTATTTCTTTTGGGGGAACCAAAGTAATTTCATTACTAATCTGTATCTTTAATTATTGATTTTTATAGGAAAAGTTAAGAACTAGAGCTATGTAGAGTATTTTTGGTAAAATTGTAATTTTTATTAATTGTAACTTATCTTCAAAGGTGATGAAAGTTTTATTCCAGGTATTTGTGTACTTATTTAAGTTTATAATATTTTTATAATTGTATTCAATTGTGTTTTCTGTGGAATTGCATAGTGTTATTCCTGGATAATCAAGAAAATCTGAAATTGCACCAGTAATGTGGTGATGTCTGATTGTACATTTCCCTTCTTATTACAAGCATAGGTTTAAATTTTGATCTATTAAAATGTAAACTCGAGATCTTCTGGAAATGGTTCACCACAGAATCCAATTCTAATAAGATTAACTGTGAATTAATTTACGTAAGTAAGATATCTGCATAAAGCATTATCTTGGAATTATGTTGTGTCTTTTGGCTTTTCCTGGTTAGGGGTCGCCACAGTGGAACTCCGGTCTGCTAATGATTGTTAGTTGATTTTTATGTGCCGAGTTACCAACCCTGACACACAACCTTCAATGAAGGTACGCCCATTCATGCATGTCTCCACGCAGAAGACGCTCTAGTTGAGAATCTAACTGGACAGCGTCTTACTGTGTAGCAACAACGCTACCGTAGCACCACCACCACAAAGCATTATCTTGGAATTATACTTACTGTAAATGTACCTTTGATTTTTGGATTGTCCCGAATAAGGGCAGCAGATATTTTGCTGGTTAATGCAAATAAAATAGGGAGTGAGGGTCATGCCTACTTAGCGCCTTTGGTTATTTGAATAGATTCAGATGTAAAGTGGCATAATTTAACATAAGCTGCATTGTTTTGGTATGTATTTTTTATTAGAGAAATGAAAGAGAAGGGAAAGTTAAAATAACACTTAAAAACGTATTCCCAGTTAACGGAATCGAAAGCCTTTTCTATGTCTAAACTAATCACAGTGCGTCTTCATTTTCCTTTTTCAAATTTTCAGTAAGTGTTAAAGTCCTTTTGATGTTATATGTGTGTCTTTCATGTATGTAGCCTGATTGATCATTTATTATTTGCGTTAGTGGGACCTTTAATCTATCTGCAAAGATGGACATAAAGATTTTATAATAATTATTTAATGGTGATATGGGTGTATAAGAGCTACAAAATTGAGGGTCCTCGGCTTTTATAATTGGTGAAATCAGAGCATCTCCACGAAAGTGGTATAATACCATGTGATTGAACTTCCAGTAAAGTTTTATGAAAGAAGGGCAATACAGGTGTGGGAACAATTTATACATTTCGATGATTATACCATACATCCTGGTGGCTTTGTTAGGCTTGATTTTTTTTGTTTAATCTCCTCTAGTGAGATTTGTGCTTCAAGAACTGTATCTTAATTCTCAAGGAACCTTAGCTGATTAAGTGAAGGAATATCTAATTTTACACATTCATTAACTGAATGATTGGAACCAAAGTGTTTGGAATAATGAGACTTGAATGCATATAAAATATCTTCCAAGTCAGAAAGTTTTATTAGAGCCTTTGTGTAGTATAGTTATGTTATTTTAATTAGAATGTGTCTTGGCTCTCATTGACAGAATGTGCATATATTTGGGGGATGATGCATGAGTTTATGTTTAGTCTTTCCAATGGCAAATTAGTTTTATGGGATAGGATATCTGAATATTGCTTATTAAGCTCCTCAAGTTTTTTTTTTCATCTTATCAGAGTTAGGTTGAGAAGGATCAGATTTAATGTTTAAGAGTTGAGTTTGAATGTTTTGCAAATCAAAGTCCCATTTTTTGTTTGTTTTTGAACCATGCTATAATTTTACCATGAAGATGGGCTTTTAATGCATCTCATACCATGATTGTTAGATTCTGGGGTAAGGTAAGTCTCAAAAAAAATTGTACCTCTGACGTGAACCAAGGCTTAAAGTCCTTAATTTTTGTTACGTAGGCTGGGATTCTGGTTATAGGAATAAGTCTTTTATATGACACAAAATTCTAGGGAGAGAGAGTATCATGATCTGAGATAGGGCATGGTAGAATTGCAAAGGAGGAAATGTTTAGCCTTAGGTTATTATAAACTAATATTCTGTCTGTTCTAATCTGAGCTTTAAATCTGTAGTCAGTATGAGAATATTTCAAAGAGGTTGAATCTTTAGTAGTACATTAAAAACCTAGAGTCAATGCTGTCTCTATCAGGAGCCAGTATATCTGGCACACTGAGAAGGTTGTCATCACAAACACCACCCACACCTACACAACACACACCCACATATGTGGAGGTCCTCAACAAAAACATACCCAAACAAGAGAGACCTCCCAAGACAAAATCACACGCGAACTCCACTGCCCACCACACCACACCACACACAGTACCACACCTGTATCTCAAAGCCACTAAAGCCTAAACATAAACCTGACATATTAGTCATAGGAGACTCTATTGAGAGACACACAGATGTGCCCCTCAACAGGTTGGATAAGGAGAAGGTCACAGTTAGGTGTTTGTCAGACACCAGAATCCACCATATCACCCATGCACTCAAGTCTCTCAACAATAGGTACAGTTATAACTCTGTCATAGTCCATGTTGGCATGAATGACTTGAGATGTACCTCCCTGGACTTTATATATGAAGAGAGAATTGATTGAGCTCAGTGAATGTGTCCCAGGCAGGTATGTTCCTAGCCTTAAGCAGCATTCTACCGTCACCCAGAATGATGCCTCAATAAAAACAGAAAATGATTGATTTTAATTATTGGCTTAGTTTCTGGTGTCATTCCAAGGGGATCCCAGTACCTGACAGCCTGGGAAGACATGATTGACAAACCACAATGTTTTGCCAGAGATGGCCTGCATCTGTCTTTCTTGGGCTTTGGCAAAGGCTCTTGCCTCCCCCATAGTGCCTTTTTTAAGCAATGCCATGAGGTCAAAACTACCAACATGAAAATTTCGCATTAATGGTCATGCTGCTAAATGCTAGGATTCTCAACACGAAACTGCACTCCTTGCAAGCATTCCTAACCCTGGAGGATGCTGACATTTGTGCAGTCACAGAAACCTGGTTCAAAGCTGCGGAGAGCACCCTAGCCATTCCTTTACATATCCGATCAAACATTCAGACCCCAAACCGTGGGCAGCAAAGCAAAAGGAACTGGAATTGCAATAAAGACATAACACCTCCAAACTGGTCAAACAGTATGACGCACTGGAGACAGTCTGGGTGCAGTTAACCATTGAAAAGACCCCTATTCAAATCATAGGTGGTTTTAGGCCCCCAGCTTTAACTCAAGATGCCCACTCCAACTATCTGGACCTCTTTAAACCTATCAAGATTAAACCCTTTACTCTGATCCTGGGCAACTTTAACTGTCCAGCCATAGATTGGAAGAACTACTCATGCCAAAACACAAATGCCCAGATATTCCTTGATTTCGTCAATGCAAATGCTTTGGACCAGCTGGTTGACACCCCCACAAGAGGTGAACATATCTTGGAGTTTGTATTAACCAGTATGAGTACCCACTGCAGCATCCATACAGTGTTGTCATCCTTGGTAAGATCAGACCACAAAGCGGTCACTTTCGAAATCATCATCTCCCCTGACCCCCCCCCCCCCCAATTAGGGTTAAGCAAAAAACTTCTCCAAAGCTGATTACAACCTTTTGAGGGAAGGGATAAACTGCTTCATAGCTCCCTCCCCCTCCATATGAGCTGGCACATATGCCCAAACCTACAACAAAGTATTATACAAGCATTTATATACCTGCTTGGAATCGGGAATACCTGACTGAACAAAATCTTACTCCTCAAGGAAGAGTAAACTTGTCTGGTGGTAATCTGCAATAAATTAACTCTGTAATAAAAGGAAAAAAATTGCTATCCAGGAACAAGAAGGAGCAGATGCCTAATTGGAAGCAATCTCTCCTTAGCCTGAACAAGTAAATAGCAGTAGTGAAATCCTCCAAAGCAAATTTTGAGTCCAAACTGGCCACAACAGTCATAAAGTCTTCTTCACATTTATCTGCAGTCTCAAAGGAAGCACTCAGATCTGTTCATAATTGGTGGTCAAGGACACCACATACACAAATGCCGTAGGTACAGACAAAACCTGCTGGCAGACGGGTTCAGTGAAAACTTCATCCCTCTGTTCCCCCCCCCCCCATCAGTATCACTTCCCCCTTCCCCTTTCCCCTTATGTCTTTGGAGCAAGTCATCACTGCCCTCTCAAAGGAAAAATACAGCCTCCATGGGACCCAATAACATCCCAGGCTGCATCCTATATGAACTCAGGCAGGAACTTGCAGCACCCATCAGGCACTCTATTCAACCAAAGCCTGAGTACCGGCTTCATCCCAGCCGAGTGGAGGACAGCCACCATCATCCCTTTGCACTAAGGTGGCGTGACCACTGATCTAGGAAATTATAGACCCAAGAGGCTAACTAGCCTGATCTGCAAGGCCATTGATTTTATTATCATGGACCTCATTAACAGGGACATTGGCAACCTCAACACTCTATCCCACACAGTTTGGTTTCGTCAGAGGGAGGTCATGCCTGCTAAATTTGGTCTACTTTGAGACAGTCACCAAAGCCATGGACAAGGGGATGATGGTGCATACTGCCTACCTTGATCTGGCCAAAGCCTTTGATACTATTTCTAACTTGCATATCAGTCTAGGTTAACAGATGGGTAGCAAACTGGATCACTGATAGAACCCACCTAGTCAAAATAGAGGAAACCACCTCAAGCAGTAGACCTGTTAAGTGGTGAACCCAGTATCTGTCTTGGGCCTCTGTTGTTTGGGGTATACTTTTCTGAGGTGCAGCCCAAAATCAGTGGGCTGTGGCTGATCAAGCTTGCAGATTACTGCAAGCTGGGATTGTCATAAATTCCCCTATGATGTGGACATCCTCCAAGAGGGTATCACACAAACAAATGACTGGTGCCAGAAACATGGCCTCAAACTCCATGCCAAAAAATGCATCATCCGCTTTGGGGAGAGGGATGTCCCCACACATTATCACATTAATAACAAGGTCCTAAGCACTCAGTCGTGAGGTACTTAGGGGCACCCATGTTGATAGCAAACTGACTTTTGACCACCATATTTCCTCCATTGTACAGAAAGCTTTCTGCATGGCCCACCTCATTAGTAAGGGTATCTCATCCAGGGACAAGGAGGTCATAACATCCCTTTATTCTTCCCTTGTAAGACCCATTATCAAGTACAATGCCCCTTTCGGCATGTACCTCACAAAGGACATGCAGCAGCTGGAGAGACCACAGGGGTTCCTCACCAGGAGAATCCAGGACCTCAAACATCTACCCTGCACAGATAAGCTAAAGGTCCTGTCCCATCTACTCGGTCTCATACAGACTCCTCAGAGGTGACCTCTGTCTGGCATACAAAGCAATCTCAGACCCCGCCTTGATGGGACTGCTGCATATCTAAAAGTCAGGCTCCACTTGAGTAACCCGCACACGAGACCTCATCCTGGTTTGTGACATCAGTAGGACTTGTTGGCGGGACATGTTTGTATCCGAGACGACAACTCCTGTGGAATAGACTCCCTCCACGTCAAGCAGAGTACCTCATTAACCCTTTTTAAGCACACCCTGGATAACTGGATGGGGAACAGAAAATACACCCTTTGGTTTCCACCTGTGTCACTGCTGGACAGGGGCATTGGGTGCTGACTTGTTGGAATATGGGCTGAATTCTTGGCTAGGCTTGTAAGGGTATCTGGACCAATAGCCTAGTAACTTACTATGATCCTAATTGTTTCAACCCATTTTTTTTAATAAGTCTTGCAATAGGTGAAAGCCTCAGTGGGTGATTTTTAGTAGCGTCAATACTGTCTAATATACAGTTAGTCACCAACTTTGAGGTTACCTTTGTATACATTAGTAATGTAATCAAGATGTTTTTTCAGTGGTTTTCACTCCCACTCCAGGGATCCAGTAGATATTGACTAGGGTCCAGATTCTGTTAAATTTTAGAATGAGTATGGTTAGAAGCCCTTCCATACCTTTATATTTGGGGAGAGCGGCACTTTCTCCATAAAATCATTACCCCTCTCTTTTTTAGTCTTGTATGGGGCATGAGCAAGGGTGATATAGTTACTGGGGGTCCAGATCTCCTTGTCAGAAAGCTTAAAATTTATTTCTTGCAGGAAAGGTATCTGGGCTTTATTAATATTCAGATATTTTTGTAAGTTTGACCTCTTCCTTGGATTATTTAATCCATTAATGTTTAAAGACAGAGATAGAATCAGTGAGAGTCAAAGGTGGAGTAAAATATTTGTAACTACTACAATCCAAAAGCCTTTCTTGTGGATATAGAAATAAACTTGATTGAGTTGATACCAATGTAACAAAAAAAAACTGCAGTTTGAAATTATGGAAGCATATAACATCAGGCCTATACGAAAAAATATTGATGAGTAATGTATCTAACAAATTATTCATAAAAACTGAATTTACTGTACGCAAACATCGAATTCGAAGAATTCCTAGTCTAATGGAAAGACTAAGTTCCATCAGACCATTGCGTAAATAAAATATTCTAAAGGAGCTGTTTTTAGAAGTACTCTTAAAAAAAAAAAAAAAAATGAACTATCTCAAGTTGTTTCATCAACTATTTAATTAAAAAAAAAGTTCTGTTAAAATTAATTAGATATAAGTTGCTAAATGTAAATAACTGGAATCTATATAAATAGTATTATTGTCATCCTTAAATGGTGAATCGAAAATATGCTTGTTACAACATGATGCAAGTAAGATATGGCACTAAAATTAAATTTATATATTAAGACAATTATGACAAACGAGATTTTGTAGCTGATGATCCTAATTTCTATTAATCTCTCAGTAGAATGATTCCACTATGATAAGAATACAAAAAAAAAACTTGTACTAATGCTACAGAGTTAAGGAACTAGTGAATG
The DNA here is from genome assembly GCF_019279795.1 of Protopterus annectens. Taxonomy (NCBI): domain Eukaryota; kingdom Metazoa; phylum Chordata; order Ceratodontiformes; family Protopteridae; genus Protopterus; species Protopterus annectens. The sequence goes on from NC_056746.1 coordinate 292,729,877, forward strand.
GTAAACAAGTAAATCCAACAACTCACCACTTGGCTGTAAAGTACTTAACTTAAAAAACAGAATTTTATATAAAACTGTATTCATTTTCAGTATATGGCTAAAAAGTGAACAAGTAAAATGTAAAGCTCTACTTAACAAGATAATGATGAAAGCTGCTTTAACTGGCAGCAATGGAACAGAGATTATAGGAATGTAATTGTGAGAGAGGGTGCACATCAGATTAAAATTACCTCAGAAATGAAAAGCAGTCACTTAAAATGAAAGTAAATATTCATTAACAACTGTTATTATATGCTCCTAATACACTGATATTTAATCTCTATGGAAAAGATCATCATGGACCTCATAAATAAAGATATTGGGGACCTACAGACACTGGATCCTACCCAGTTCGGCTTTCAGGGCAGATCCTGCCACTTAAACCTGGTTGATTTCTTTGAAACAGTCACCAAGGCGATTGACGAGGGGAAGGTGGTCCACACAGCCTACCTGGACCTCGCCAAAGCCTTCGATACAATACCCCATTCGGGCATTATATAGATAAGCTCACCAGCTTAAATATAAACCCCTATGTCACTAGATGGGTTGCAAACTGGCTCAAGGACAGAACCCACATGGTTAGAATTGCTGGAGCCATGTCAGACTCCAAACCAGTTACAAGTGGCGTCCCACAAGGCTCAGTCCTGGGACCTCTCTTGTTCGGTATATATTTCTCGGAGGTACAGGCCAACACGGAAGGACTGTGGCTGACTAAGTTCGCAGATGACTGCAAACTGGGCGCCATAATCAACTCTCCAGCCGACACAAGCATCCTCCAAAAGGGCCTCATAGAAACAGACAACTGGTGCCAGAGCCATGGCCTCAAGCTAAACGCCAAAAATTGTATAGTCATCCCTTTTGACAAAAACAAAGTGCCCACAAATTACCACATAGGTGGTAATCCATTAAGTACAGAAGAAGTAATTAGGGACCTGGGGACCCAAGTTGATAGCAATCTCTCATTTGACAACCACGTGGCCAAAGTGGTTAGAAAAACATTTTATATAGCCCACCTAATTATGAAGGGATTCACATCTAGATCAGGGGAGGTCATCGTGCCTCTTTACTCATCCCTCATCAGGCCCATAATTGAGTACAATGCCTCTTTCGGGATGTACCTTACCAGACACCTGCAGCAACTGGAAAGACCCCAAAAGTACCTCACCAAGAGGATCATAGGGCTCAAACAGATGCCATATGCTGCCCGGTTAAAGAAACTCCAGCTCTACTCAGTGGCATACCACCTGCTCAGAGGCGATCTGTGCCTGACGTATAAAACCATGTCCAACCCGGAATTAATGGACATGCTGCACCTCAGAAAATCCAAATCCCATCGAGCTACGCGCTCAAGAGACTTGAACCTCAGCACTGAAATAAATAGGACATGCTGGAGGGACAGATTCATAACCCAGAGCCTCCCTTCACTCTGGAATAAAATCCCAGTCCAGGTTAGGCAGAGTCCCTCATTGACTCTCTTCAAGAGGAATCTTGATGAGTGGATGGGAGATCGTAGGTTTACCCCGGGTATCACTTCTGTGTCACTGTTAGACAGAGGCACGGTATACTAACCTCGAAAAAGGGCAAAGCAAAATTAATTTAAAATGGGTGGCGAAAGCCAAATACACTCTGGCTAGGCTTATAAATGCCCTAGGGCAGATAGCCTAGTATGAACCTATGAGACATATTAGCCATTGTTGTTATCAGGTATAGAATATTCATTCAATAGTCTTTTGGTAGACTAGGGCGGCCACGGTGGTGCAGTGGTTATCGTTGCCACCTCACAGCAAGAGGTTTTCTGGTTCGATCCTTGGTTGGGGTGCCTTCTGTGCGGAGTCTGCATGTCCTCCCTGTGGTTGCGTGGGTTTCCTCCGGGTGCTCCGGTTTACTCCCACATCCCAAAGACATGCTGTAGGTGGATTGGACATTCTAAATTGGTGTGTGCATGTATGTGCCTTCTGTGGAAGGTTGGGTGCCAGGCTGGCAACTCAAAACTGTAAAACTCCATTGTCAATCATGAGTGGACAGGTGATCCGCTGTGGCGACCCCTAACCGGGAAAAGCCGAAAGAAGAAGTCGTCTTTTGGTAGACTATTTCAGCAGATTATCATTACAGTATGTCTCATTTCATTAGGATTAATAAAAGCAAATATAAGCAAGAGGTTCTGCGTTTTGATTCTCTGCTGGGGTGCCTTCTGTGCGGAGTGTACATGTCCTCCCTGCGTTTGCATTTGTTTCCTCTCAATGCTCCGGAGTCCTCCCACATTCCAAAGACATGCTTCTGGCGTGCTTCTCCCCGGGCCTTCGCTGAAAATAGCTCTGTCCTAGTTGCACTTTCCCGGTCAACAAATATTACATAAAATAAACATCTTGCATGCAAGTCAATGACCGAGCATATTATTATGATGTGCTCCTGTCTATAGATGTGCTTTGTCTAATTAAAGCTGAAAGGATCCTGCAGTTACAAAGCTAAAGCAGTGTTAATCAAATTAAAATAGTCTAAATTACTGCAATTACACTTTTAACACAGTTCTGATGAAAAAGTCTATGTCAGCTGCAGTCATTAGTTACTGAAATCTATAATTACAATTTATAGAATAAAGAGATGCATAAATGTTGTAAAATGAAATAAACATCCCTGGATAACTAATAAGTGTATTAATTCATCATTATTAAAGTCTAAGACATTACTGCATGCCTGAACAGTGGTGTTAATTATCTCATCTACTAAAGCTATGCTATGGTTAATGGTCTGTGCGGATAAATGTCCTGCATTAATATGAATGTTATCACTACTTGCATTGCTGTAGAATCAAAATCCATGTGACAGCTTACAGCAGTACTGAAACATGTAAAATGCTTGTAGCCCAAAGATTTGGCTTTTTTTTTTTTAAGTAATCATCTGTTAATATTAAAAATCTGTAGAATCTGTTGACAAGCACAACAGACTAAAAAAGTTGAGTTATTAGGCAGTAGATGCTTTGAGAGATTTTGTAGTGTTGGGAGTTGTGGTGTCAGTTTACTGTTTCTTCTTTTTCATCTCAGTCCAGTTATTCTTTTCTGAAGTTCTTTTTATGTAGATGATCTCCAGTCCATACCTTCAGGAATATGAATAATGTAATTGTTTTTTTGTAATATAAAGGAAGAGACTTCATCCAAGTTGTTAAAGGTTCTTACTTCGAGAGGTGTACTTTAATCCAAGCTGGATAGATACTTAAAACCTAAAAGCACAAATTAATTAAACAAGGGGCCAGCATTTCTTTCTCATATCCAAAACTCTTGTAGAGTAGTCATTAGAATTTTTTTTTACTTTGTTTAAACTTTAATGGTGCCTTCCTCCAGGCTGTTTTTAGAACAAGTTCTTTGTCAATATATGAAAGAAATTTCATCACACTAGATCTAGGAGGTGATGATGCTGATGTGGTGGCTGGTTTCCCAGTGGCTCTGTGAGCCCTTTCTGGCCCATCCGAAAGTCCTTCCTGAAGGTCTACAGTTTCAGGAATCAATTTGCTTAGGAAAGAAGCCATGTCATCTCCCTCAGGTTTCTCAGGAAGCCCAAAAGTTCTGACATTACACCTTCTTTCCCTATTCTGCAGGTCAGCCAGTTTATTTTGTAACTATGCATTTTGTTTTAAAAGAAAGTCAGTTTGGAGATGTTAAGTGTTTCACTGTTGCAGTCATTACATTTGGGTAATCTGCTGGCAGATTGCCCTCAGTCGGCCTGAATAACAAAGTCTTGGGTCCTGCGTCGGTTGCTGTCTCCTCTTCCATGACGTCAGGTCATCAGGGATATATAACATGCAGCCGACACCATTTTAATCGGTCTTTCTTGCCGCACGGTGCCCAAAGCAAAAGCAGTTCCCAACTGCCGGTCGGCCGACTCCTGAAATTTTCATTTTCGAGTTTCAGAACCGAAGTCTTCAAACTAAAGCCAAGTACCCCGTTGGGGAAACTTTTTCTTGCTCCTTTCCGATGTCAGTAAAAGTTAATAATTGCATTACTTGTGGTTAGCAAATACCTCATAAGGATTTTCATTTGTACTGTATTCCTTGCCTAGGCCCTGATCACAACGTGCCTTGCTGTCGGTTTTGTGCTAAATTTAATCAACGCACTATTAAGCGTCTGTATATTTTTGCCTTTAAATATTTTGGTCCAAGATTTAACTACCCTGAAATGTCGTTGATTAGCAATCCAACTACCGTAGTTCACAAAAAACACAAGGAAAAAGACAGAGACAGACTGTCTAGGTCCAAAACCGATGAAGTTTCTAAGCCAGTCGCCAGTACTCAGTGAGGTGCTTTCGCAGCCCCTGATGCCTGCTACTTTTGAGTCTCAGGCCACTACCAAGACCCATTTGGAGTCTGGTATGCCGCAAGATTTGCAAAGTATCGAACCCACGGATGTCTCTCCCTTGGATGGGTCCGGAGCTGCTGAGCAGGCACCAACTTCTGAGGGTGTTTTCAGTCCTCAACATTTTTATGTTAAACCGACGCCATCAACAAAAACAAGGTCAAAAACAACTTCTATGTCAGAAAAAATGGCGCATGAGCCACGTGCTCAGGCCCCTATGCCTAAAAAACAAATTATCAAAATGGCTGAGGATTTAATTAGCTTGATTAGGGGGGTTCCAACCCCCCCCCCCCTGCTAAGAGGCCTAGTCAAGGCACTGACTATGAATCTTCAGATCAGGTTTCCATTTTTTCTGATTCCTCTTCTGATCAGGAATTTTCTATCCCACCTTATGAGGATTCTGATGCAGAGGAATCCATTCCATCTGCATCCTCTCCTGAGGATTACTCTTTTTGAGAGTCTTTGTATACTTTAAGGGAATATTTTCACTGGGAGAGTTCTCTGAATCAAAAAAGAGGCTTAGAGATTTCCTCCTTCTTCCTTAGCATAGGCCTTTGGCAATACCTCCTTTTTTAGACCTTGTTGATAATGTGTTCTCTGAATCAAGCATGGCTCCTGAATCCCTGCCTCCGGCTCCTAGTAAGCCAGACAGATATTAGAGTTCCTGACTCCCACAAATTTCTTTTAAAAAAATCCTGCTGCTGATCCTGAGACTATTTCTCAGGGTCCCAAGGGTGTTAAGGCTTCTACAGCCAAAAATCTTACCCCTTCTGATAGAGATTCCAGGGCGCTGGATAGATGGGGTAAGAAGGTTTATACTTCTGCAGCCTTGGCAATCGGGGATTTAAACTGCCAGTTTCATATGCTTAAATATCAACAGCATGTTATGGGTTTACTGAAACAGAAAATTGTGTTGATTTCTGATTGTGTGGAAAATAGAGTTACAGGATTTATTGCATTCAGCATAACAGGTTGGAAAGCATATTTTGCAATGTGGTTTTGATTCCTTGGAGGCCTCTTGTAGGGCTGCCGTTACTGGATCTGTAATAAGAAGACATGCCTGGCTAAAGGAGCAAAATCTGCCGGATCATGTTAAAGCTAAATTGTTGGATGCCCCTTTGCAGCATGATACTCTGGTAATAAGGCAGAAGAGGTTTTAAAGAAAATGGAAGACCAAGCTAAATCTATGCAAACTGTAAAAGATTTCTTGCAACTGCAGCCACCAAGGTTCAGTAGGCACTGGCCTACTAAAAATTGGTCCTTTCCTGTGTCCAACAGAGCCACTCAGGGCAAACCCAGGCGCTCAAAAGGCTCCAGATATCAATCACAGGAATCTTAAAGGTCAAAGCAATGGGGTGCCTCCACCTCCAAATCTGGAGGATTACAAAGCACATCCTTACAGTAAGCAGTCTCTATGACTTTCCTCTACCATCTCCAAGCTCTTATCTTTTGGCAGCCCCCTTGGGGGGAAAACTAGCACTTTATGCTCAAAAGTGGCAGTTAATTACCCAGGACAAGTGGATATTAAACATAGTATCCCAGGGGTACAGATTTCATTTCCATACTTTGCCAATTCCAAACGGATGGCCGGATCTGCCTCAGAACCCAGTGGGCAGAGGCCCAGAAACAAGTCATGTCCCTAATGGATATGGGGGCTATTCAGCCAGTACCAGAAAGGGAAAAAGGACAAGGATTTTATTCAAGGCTTTTCTTGGTACCCAGAAAAGACAATTCATGGCGTCCAGTACTGGACTTATCGATTCTGAACACGTTCCTGGACATTCCAAAATTCAAAATGTTGACTTTACAACAGCTACTGCCAATGCTCGGCAAGAATGCTTGGTTAGTAGCTCTAGACTTGAGACATACCTGCATATCCCAATAAGGGAATCTTGCAGAAGATACCTCTGCTTCAAAGCAGGTTTTTTGCTTTACCAATTCTCTGCACTGCCCTTTGGCTTATCTACTGCACCCAGGGTCTTTACAAAGTGCCTGGCACCAGTAATTGCATTCTGCAGACAAAGAAACATTAAAATTTATCCATATCTGGACGATTGTCCCATTCAGGCAGAGGACAAGGGCACTCTTCTTCAACATCTGGCGTTTGTAAAAAGGCTTCTAACATGCCCTAGGGTATACCATAAACGAAAAGAAATCACAACTGGTACCCTCTCAAATAATTACATTCCTGGGTGTAAGCTTTAATACAATTGCCCAGATGGCTTACCTCACGCCAGACAAACAATTACAATTGACAACATACTTCAAACAAATGGCAACAAAAACCCAGTTATCTGCAAGACAAATTCTGCAGGCTTTGGGGTTCATGGCATCCTGCATTCTACTAATTTCATATGCGAGACTGCATATGAGGAAACTTCAATGGTACCTAAAAAGTTTATGGAGTCAGCATTGTCACAGGCTGGAAACCGTGATTCCTCTCATTCCCTGCCTACAACAGGAGTTTCTTTGGTGGATAGAGACATGTCACCAAAACAAGGGACTGTCATTCACTCTACCCCCTGCCACCCAAACCCTAACTACAGATGCATCAGACTATGCTTGGGGTGCCCACCTAGCAGGGAGATGCATTCAGGGCAAATGGAGCCCAAACCAAATGCATCTGCATATCAACCAGAAAGAAATGCTAGCTGTTCAGAATGCTCTGACAGCCTTCAAGGACTTACTTCATCCAGGAAAACTACTGATAAAGACGGACAACACCACAGTTATGTGGTACATAAACAAGCAGGGGGGTACCCATTCCTACCCCCTTTGCAGACTAGCCATGGCCTTGTGGAACACAGCCTCGACTTACCAAATACATCTTCAAGCTGAATTCCTGCCAGGAAAGCAAAATATTCTGGCAGACAATCTAAGCAGAAATGTTATGGACCCACATGAATGGAAACTGGATCCACAAATCTTCAGCATGTTAACACAGAAATGGGGAAGCCCAGACATAGTTTTGGGGAGAGGCAAATAGATCTATCAGATGGACAAATTCTGCACAAGAACTCATCACAAAGAAGCATGGAAAGTGGATGCTCTATCCTTCAGCTGGAAAAACCTATCAGTCTATGCCTTTCTCCCTCTGCCTCTACTCTCCAAGGTCTTACTAAAAGTCAGACAGGAAAAAACAAAAATTATTCTAATTGCTCCGGACTGGCCTCGCCAACACTGGTGCCTGCTTCTAAGGAATATGTCACACCTTCCTTCGCTTTACTTGCCTCAAATACCTCATCTACTGTCTCAGCAGAACTATCAAATTCTGCACACTCAGCTCCAAACTCTGAATCTTGCAGCATGGCTAATCAACTAATTATTCAAACCACACCTCTCAGTAAACCTTTGATGGATGTCATTTTGGAAGCCAGAAGGCCTAGTACTAGGAAATCTTATGCTGATACATGTAAGAGATTCTGTGCTTGGAACCAAGCACAAGGAATAGACACAGCAAAGCCCAATATTCTTTAGTTTTTACAATACTTAACTGAGATGCTTGGCAAGGGCCTATCTTTTTCAATAAAAATCCATGTCTCTGCCATCTCGGCTCATTACAACACAGAGCCTCCCCTCTTTTCTCATCCACTGCTTAAAACCGTATCTTAGAGGGGCCATAAATTTAAGGCCTCCCAGGAGAGCTCCAACTCCTGCATGGGACTTCAATTTTGTGCTGGAAAAACTCACCCTGCCTCCTTTTGAACCAGCAGTTACTGCTGATATAAAATTTCTATCTTGGAAGACTGCTTTTCTTTTGGCAGTCACTTCAGCTAGAAGGGTTTCAAAACTACAGGCTCTCATGGCAGTGGAGCCTTTCATTATATTTTACCCGGACAGGGTGACCCTCATGACCAACCCTTCCTTTATGCCTAAAGTGGTATCCAATGTGGCTGTTAACCAGACCATTCACCTGCCAACATTTTTTCCAAATCTACAGAACAAGGGGGAGTGGATTCTGTATTCATTGGATATACACAGACAACTAAGATTCTACTTAAACAGAACAAAATCTCTAAGAAAGTCTGAGCAACTACTGGTAGCATTTGCTGCTGGATCGGAGGGGAAGGCTATATCAAAGAAGACTATTTCTAAATGGATAAGCCACTGCATTCGTTTCTGCTATTTGCACCATGGTAAACCTGTGTCCAAGGGGATCAGATCCCATTTCACCAGGGCTGCCTCTATGTCAGCAGCTTTTCTTAGAGGGGTCCCAACCAAAGACATTCTAGAAGCTGCTACTTGGTGCTCTGTTCATACGTTCACAAAGCATCATCATTTACCTCACTTCTCTAAATCTAGGGCAGGCTTTGCTAGTGCAGTCCTGCAGGGGCCTTATAGCTGCTCCTAATGCTGTTTAGTGCCATCCTCCCATCTATAGCTTTGGGATTCTACCCAAATGTAATAACTGCAACAGTGAAACACTAAGAACATAGTACAGTTGTGTACACATCATAAATGTAGATGTTCGAGTGTATTCACTGTTGCAGTCCGGGTTACCCACCTGCCATCCTCCTTTCTATACCTTTTCTTTCCTTTACTATACTCAAAAGCCTTTGTGGTGTATTTGCTTTTAGTTGAAGGTAATTTTTATCTTTCTAAGGTGCATTTATATATTTACAGTTTATATATATATATATATTTTTGCTCCCCATTTGGGGGGCACCTGACATCTGGGGCAAGAAAAACTGATGAAATTGGCGCCGGCAGCATGTTTTATACCCCTGACGACCTGACGTCATGGAAGAGGAGACAGCTACCAACGTAGTACCCAAGACTTTGTTATTCAGGCCGACTGAGGGTAACCTGCCAGCAGATTACCCAAATGTAATGACTGCAACAGTGAATACACTCGAACATTTACATTTATGGTAAGTGTACACAACTGTACTTTCTCTTCCTTTAGCCTGCCATCAATGTCTGATAATGGAGTTTCCATTACAGATTTTGTTTTGGTGCTGCTGTAGTAATTCCTTAAAACTTCTGTTTGATTGAAAACAGTTCTTATTTAGGTTTTCTGAGTTTAGTTGGAAATCATACGTTTTTTAAAGAGTTCTTGCAGGGTGGATGTCATCAACTGTATGTCCTTTCACAAGGCAGTGTCAGAGTGAGATTGTTTTGATGTACTCATTTCTGTGAAGAAAGTCTCCAGTAGATTTGACAGGAATATTTCAAAAACAGTCCACCAAAACTGAGGTAAACTTAGAAAAGAATGTTTAGATTTTTGTAAAGATAGACTCCAGAAAGTATTTTCCTATCAAAACATTTGATTTTGAAGACTTCTGAAAAGCTGCTGCTAACAGTTTGCCTTCTTGACCCCCCCCCCCCCCCCGACAGGTTTTAAGAAGCATGAAAGGTATGGGCATTAGTTGCCTTACTCAGATGCCCACAATCTTTGTGTAGTTTGCTTGGGTCCGGAGCATTTAAATCAGGATTGTGATATTTGTTGTGTGTTCAACACCTGAGCTTTAGTGGACAGGAAGAATAAGTTGTTTTTAAAAGGATTACTGCCATCTTCTTTTTCTGAAGCCATTGCTGGTGTTCAGTCCTCCAAGCACAAATCTCAAGACCCTACCAAGAGGTATGAGTCTTTTGAGTTTCCAGCCTCCTCTTCATTAGAGCCTAGGAAGAGGAAAGAGTAGCTGGATCAAAATTATTTACTGTCCAACCCTCATTGGATCAAGTTAAACTGGTCTGATCCCATCCCCTCAGAGCTGAAGCCTTTGCCAAGGACTGCATACTCCAAGTCTGGATCCAGTCCCATCTAGTGTGCCCTCTATCTTTATAGAGAAGTGCTCCAAATCACCATCCCTAGTATTCTCTTATTCCTCCAGGAGTCTTACGGAAACAGATATGGAGACATTGATTAAATTCTTCATGGAGCAGTTTCAGAGAGTTGTTCTCACAGTTCCTAATCTTTCGGGTCAGGAAGTCCGGTCATCTACTCCACCTGTTACAGCTCCTTCTCTAATCCAACCTGTGGTTTGAGTCATTGGATCCAGGTATTTGGGTCTCTCTGGTTCAGATCCAAAGAGAGCACGGTCTTCGGATCTGAATACTGGTCAGACTGCACTGGCTGCAGTATCGCCTGAGCCAGATGGCTCTTGGAGCTGAAGCATCCCTGTCAGATCTGGGAGGTTGGACTCTACTCTGAAGATTTTGGAGCTGTCTCTTCCTCTCAGAGCTTTGGACAGCTCTGTTCTGACTTCTACCTCGGGTGGGCAGAGAGAGATAATGAGTCAGAAGCTTGCTTTCTCGGCTCTGTTGTCTTCCTTCTCCCTGGAGTGTTGTGCCTTTGAGGTTGTGAAGAGATTGTTCTCTGCTCTGGCAGGGTCAGATGGATCCTTCCCCCTTGGATACTCCCTCTACTTCTCAGATGATTTTGCATTGTGATCCTCAAAATTCTACCCCACAGGGACAGCCAGCTTAAAGCTTCCAGGCTACCTAGCAAAGGTATCTTAGTTTCCTCTGATACTACACAGGACCACCCAACCAGGGAAGTCCCTAGGATGAGAAAGTGCAAAAGGAGGCACTTGGACTCTCCTCAAGAGTCGGTCGCTGAGGGTACTGATTTCTATAAAGGAGAGGGGTCCCCAAAATCACCACCTGATTACATCTCATTTGAAGACATTTCTGAGCTCCTTAAACATAAGGGTGGCTGGTTTTCCCAAGACCCTTCTCCAGAGGAATCAGTTTTTCTGGAAGCCTTTGGGACTGGCTTGTCTACCTTCTGGGTTACTCCACCCACTGATTAACTCATTGATATAATTTCTAGGTGGACACGGAAGGAATCTGATACAGTTGAGCTACTCCCCAAGAGATCAGACCAGATTCTGGCTCCACTAGTAAGCAGGGAATACTAGAGTAAAGGAGTGCCAGTCGATGCCATGGTCATGGCGGCAGCTACGAAAGTGATACTTGTGGAAAATAGTTTCATTGTCCATCCCCCTAATAGAGTCTAAACTGAGAAATAGATTTGGGAAGCATGTTTATGCTTCAGTGACTTTTGCACGCAGATTGATGAACTATTTGGCACATTTTACAAGGCTTCAAAGAGATTTAATTAAAGAGCTATCACAATCTCTTTCTGGGACCAAAACTGCTCAGGCTTAATCTTCAGTAGTCTCCCAATTGGCTATCCTACAGGCTATATCTAATTTGTCCATGAGGCTTAGTTAGCATGCTGCAGAAGTTGCCTCAAGGGCCACGGGTTCAGGCATTTCCATCAGGAGGCATGCCTGGATGTACTTGTGTGATTTTGGGGAGGCTTTCAAGTCCTTGCTCATCAGTGCTCCCTTTGACAGCTCTTCTTTGGCTCTGCAGTAAAAGAGACGCACTCCAGATGTGAAAAAGATGGAAAGGGCCTCTATGCAGTAGGCATGTATTTTTGACCCCCTCAAAGGACCTTTTTCAGGAATCAAAGGGGAGGTCAAAAAATATGGTTAGAAAATCTTAGGATCCTTTCCAGGACACACATGAAGTTAGTTACCCAGAGGCAGAGAATGGAGTGATAATGGAAGATGATGCCTCTGTGGCAGAGTTGTGGCCTGCAAAACTCAGGGTCTAGAGATTCCTTTTCTGACCGATCCTTTCAGTGCTTCTGAATTGAAGCCCAGTTGCCTACCTGTGGAGGCTGTCGGGGGTCGCTTATCTCTTCACCAGAAAGCCTGGCTAGATATCACAGAGAATTATTTCCAGGGGCGAGTGGCATCGGACCCTTGTCCGACCCCGTTCTCCCTCTCTTTTCCCTACCTCCTCCATTGTCAAGAAAATTTTCTGATGTTACATTCAACCAAAAGGAAGCAGCAGCACTAGAAATACAAAAGCTGCTATATGAAAGGGTCATCCAAGAGGTCCCACCATACCAAATAGAATCTGGAACTTACTCAAGATTCTTGTCCGTGCCAAAGAAAACAGGGGACTGAAGATGAATTTAGGACCTCAGTACATTATACAAGTCAGTTTGACGCACACAGTTCCAGGTGGTCACTTAAGTCCATTCTGTCCTTTCTGAGCAAGGATGACTGGATGTGCTTGATAGTTCTTCAGGATGTATACTGTCATATATAAAGATGAACAGGCGATCCAGAAGGTATTTCAGCTTCTGGCTTGGGAGCCAGTCACTATCAGTTCAGAGCACTGCAATTTGGCCTCACCGCAGCCCCCGGGGTGTTCACCAAATGCACGGCGATGGTAGCAGCTCACTTGAGACTAGAAGGATTCTGGGTGTTTTCATATTTAGATGACTGGCTCATTACCGCCTACCAGGCATTGACTGATAGAAGCTCAAGATCAGGTGTTAGTCACACCTCGGAATACCCGTAAATTACAGTGTCTCATCTACAACCAATTCAGACATTAGAATTCACTGGAGCAGTGTTCAGCACAGTATCTATGGTAGCTTCTCTTACTATCAAGAATGCAAACTACAAGGATGCAGGTCAGGAAAATAATTTGCAGTACTAAAATTTCAGCCTGATTGATTCTGCAAACCCTGGGATCAATGTCAATGATAATTTTAGTCCCTATAACAAGATTCCACATAAAGATTCTACAATGGATGCTAGCAGTACAGTGGTTAAAGCTTACTCAGCCCATGTCAGCGAAGATGAGAATAAGCCAGGTATGCAGACTATACCTTTCCTGGTGGATGCAGTCAACATCTGTTGCAAGGTCATCCTTTCATCCTCCCTCAGCCCAAGGCCATAGTGACCATGAACTCTTCCCAGACTGGGTGGGGGCATTTCTTGGGGAAAATGGTCCAAGGCACTTGGTCTCCCGAAGAGGCCAACTCTCATATCAGTGTTCTGGAGATGAGAATGGTGGCCTTGGAAGAGGAAGATACACCCAATGGGGTTACCTGGAGCGCTTGGTCTCTGTCCACCCTCCTGACCCAAAGCGTGGAGAACAACGCAGGCACCATGGGGGGAGGAGCCGACTCCGGAGTCAGCACGCTCCTCATGACCTCAAAGGTGCCCCTATCAGGCAGAGAAGAGGGTCCCCGCTCTGAAGAGACGTGAACCCCTCCCGGCACCGAGAGGGACAGCTCCAAGGCCGATGTCGGGGCAGAGCTCACCAGCGCCGAGGCCCCAAGAGGGGGAACGGGGTCAGACAAGGGTCCGATGCCACTCGCCCCCTTGGAGCCGACGAGGGAGTCTCGGCACCTGGATCCCCTCCAAGGACGGAACCAATGAAGAGATCGGAGCTGACGAAGGAGCCGAAGGGTGGGGCATCTGCTCCGACGTTCCGACTATTCGAACCCCAACAAGCTCCAGCTCTGAACACGGTAGTAGAGTCGGAGGAGGAACTGTTGAAGAAACAGGGATAGCCACAGTCTGTTGAGAAGGGCTAGTCAACATTTTAGCCAATGCCTGCGGCTTAAGGAGCCTACTGACCACCCTCTCTAAGTCATGGTCAGATGGCCTGGAGGACCGAGAGGAATGGGATCTATGGCTCTGCTCCGATTGTAGTAATGGGGTCCTGGGAGCCGAGCGAACGGACTCTGAGGGGGATCTCGAATGCTTTCGGCTCAGAGAAGGCTCCGATAGCAAAGTCGGAGCCGACTGAGGTCTCAGTGTCGATTCCGGCCGAACCGACGAGGAGGCCGAAGCTCCGCTCTGCGTCGGCTCCAAACAGGGAGCCGACGGTTTGGTGGGCTTTAAGGATTTCCCCGACGAAGGCTTAGCCGGGGATCCTTCAGGCTTTAACAAGCCTCTCAAAATGAGTATATTCCTACGCTCTTGCAGGACTCCCGGACTGAAAGCATGACAGACCGAACAAGAGTCCTTCAGGTGTAGGGGGCCCAAACAATAAACACAAGAAGTGTGACAGTCTTGTCAGAGACATCTTCTGACAGCACGAGTCACACTTCTTGAAACCTTGGTATCTTTAGACATGATAGGAGGGATACCAAGGGAAGTTAAACTAGTGCTTAAAAAACTAAACACAGAGACACACGCACTAGAACTAACAATACAATACCTCTATAACTACAACAGTTGTAAATAACAAAAAACTTAATACTAAAATTTTATATATATATATATATATATATATATATATATATATATATATATATATATATATTATATATAAAACAGTACTATAAAGAGACTGGCCTAACCACTACCCCCAAAGGGAGGGGGAGGAATGGAAGAAAACTCTGTAACAACAGAAAAAAGGAATTCCTAGTGGGGTCTAAAGGGGTAACACGATCTAATAAAACTAATATAGAAGAAAATCTAAAATTAACAACTCTGATAGGAAATATAGTAGTAAAAGAATTATACGACCTGGAGCCGGTAAAAAACATAACCTCGTAGCTGAAGCGGCAAACGAGATCTGGATATCTTGACGCCTAGCATTGTGGGATAAGGGGAGGCCTCGAACCGGTAAATAGCTCTCGAGCTGTAGAAAAAGGCCGAGTCGGAGCCGAGGATCGGCTCCAAGCCCAACCAGTAAGAATGAAGGTGAGATAGACAACTTAACATTGTGACCCTATCCATATTAAACATATATGAAAGCTTAAAAGATAATGCTTGAAATTCTGAAATTCTTCTAGCAAATGTAATAGCAACTAAAAAGATAGTTTTCCAGGTCAAAAATTTAAGGTCGCAATTGGTTGCAAGTTCAAAGGGAGAACAAATTAAGGCTTGCAGAACCAAATTCAAATCCCATGGTGACATGGGGTATTTATAAGGGGGTCTTAGCAGAACAGTATCTTTCAAAAAGTCTTTACACAGTTTAGATGAAGCCAATGAAGAATTCTGAAACCCTATATGAAAATTAATAGTTGCAATATGAACTTTAATAGTTGATGAACTAGCACCCTCATTAAATAAACCCACTAAAAATTCTAGAGCAGAACGAACTGGGGCTGAGAAGGAGTTTATCTGATTTTGATCTGCCCAATAAATGAATAATTTCCACATACTTCTGTAGAGTTTTCTAGTAGAAGTTTTATGGGAAAATAAAAGTATGGAAAAAATGGGAAGAGAGCATTGGTTGCCTGGCTATCAAAGGAATTGTAGAAACCATGTTGTTAGTTTTTGATTTGAGATATCAATATGAACCGTGCATGTTGGTTGAGACAGGAAGTCTATAATTGTATCCAGAATCCAAGGTGGGTATAGTAGAGGAGGCCAAAGGAAGGGAACCAAATCTGTCAAGGCCAGTAAGGTGCAATGAGGATGACTTTGCTCTTCAAGAGGGATGCTTTCTGAAGGAATTTGGGAGTCGGGATAAGCATACAGAAGACCAGGGGGTCAACTGTGAAGTAAAGTGCCCCTCTGTGATTCCTCCAGTGGTGGGGGGGGGGGGTCAGGGCAAAGAAGTTGCTGCACTTGTTTAGAGGAAATGCAAAAAGATTGAAGCAAGGCAGGCCACACTGACTGAAAATCATTTCCATCACTTTGTTGACAGATCACTAGTGAGGCAGTAAGATGGATCTGCTCAGTTTGTCTGCTAGCACGCTGGACTTGCACTTTCTAGTAGCAACCCGTATTCTGGGGGTGGAAGTGATCACCCATTGCCACAAGGAGGAGGGCCTCTTAACTGAAGGTAAAGATCTGGTTTCCCCTTGTTTTTTGATGTCTCAAACTACTGACATGTCTTTCTGGACTGCAATTTTTCTAAGAGTGGAGAGAATCTTGGAATGGCTGTAATCCAGAAACCACCATTCTCATCTCACCATGCATCAGCTAAAACGAGCCAGGGATTATACCATCCAAACTTGCTCAGAGCTAGTTATCTCCATAAACTTCGAAAAGTCTGCGTTGTCGCCTTGTCAATCTGTAACCTTTATAGGCGCCATGTTAAACACAAAAGAACTGTCGGCAAAACTTCCATTAGAAAGAGTATTAGACATTCGCCGACATGTTCAAACGTTACTACAATGCAAGAGAATCCAGGCCAGATTTGTACTGAAAACCTTGGGTCTCATGGCAGCAGCAATCACATTACTTCCCCTGGCTCGTTTTCACATGCGGATTCTTTAATGGATGCTTTTTACCCAATGGTCTTTTCAACAGCTTCCGATTTCTCACAATATAATAATCACCCAATCATGCAAAGACCACCTTTCTTGGTGGATGGTCTCCCATCAAGTTTTTCAGGGCAGACCGTTTGTACTTCCTCCTCCGGTTGCCACGGTGACAACGGATGCCTCCCTGATCGGGTGGGAGGGGGGCATTTTCAGGGCAGGACTGTCCAGGGCACTTGGCAACCCCTAGAGTACCATCTGCACATAAACGTCTTGGAGATGAGAGCGGTACTTTTAGCGTTGCAAGCTCTTCAGGACTCTCTACCTACCGGACTATTGGAGTTCAGACAGACAATATGTCTGTAGTGTGGTGCATCAACAAGCAGGGCGGAACCAGATCCTATCCCTTATGTCGAGAAGCACTCGGACTCTGGCAGTGGGCGATCTCCTCTCAACGGTTTCTGATAGCAACGCACATCCCCGGGAAGTCCGTCATAGCGGACAGGATAAGCAGAGCAATCCTTATGCCTCACGAATGGTCTCTCAATCAGTTAGTAGCGGACAAAATTTTCCGCAGATGGGGTCAACCTTGCTGCGACCTTTTTGCAACCCCTCTCAACAGCAAGTGTAGCGACTTCTTCACTCTCTCTCCCTCCTCCCAGGCCATTCCCCCAGAGACGCTCTATTTCACGATTGGCCCCGGGGTCTGCTCTGTGCATTCCCTCCTTTTCCCTTAATTCCAAAACTGATTCAGAAAGCGACCGCTTTTAGATCCAGGATGATTCTCATTGCTCCTTACTGGCCTCGACAGATTTGGTTCCCATTCCTGCATCGTCACCTGCTGAAGCAGCCCTGGAATCTGGACCCAGTGCCAGACCTCTTGATCCATCAGTCGGGCGGGCTGCACCAATCCCTTCACTCTCTCGACCTGACAGCTTGGTTGCTCCACTTCCAACCTTAGCCAGGCTACCACATGTTTCTCAGCCAGTGCGCAAAATCATACTTTCTTCGCACAAACCTTCTACTAGAAAGACTTATGCTTGTAAGACGAAACGTTTTTCTTTCTGGGCAGAGGCTAGGAAGATAAACCCCTTTACAGCCCCTGTCCATAATGTTTTAGATTTTTTTGGTGGAAATTTTTCGAGCAGGTTCCTCAGCTGCCACCATTAGGGTCCAATTGGCTGCTATCGCAATTTTTCACGTTAGCCTATCAGAGTCCAGTATCATGTCTCACAAACTTTGTAAGGCTTTTCTTAAAGGGACTATGTTACTTAGACCCCTGGTTAAAGATCCCCCCCCCCCCCCGTGGGATTTTAACTTCATTGATTTCCCCTTCTTTTGAACCTGCAGCTTCTTGTTCCTTAAAGTTACTCTCCTGGAAGACTCTTTTCTTAGTAGCTATCACCTTGGCCAGAAGAGTATTGGAACTTCAAGCCCTTTGTGTTCGCCCTCCATATCTTATTTTTCACAAAGATAGAGTTTCACTCAGGACTAATCCTTCCTTTTTGCCCAAAATACCCTCAGAGACAAATCTCAATCAGGCTATTGATTTTCCTGTCTTTTTTCCTAATTATTCAAACAGAGCTGAACAAAAGTTACACTATTTGGACGTTCACAGGCAGTTACGTTTTTATTTGGATAGGACCAAACAGTCAAGAAAATCAGATCAACTCTTCCTGTCTTATGCTGAGGAGAAGCAGGGCCTGCCAGTTTCTAAGGTAACCTTGTCCAGGTGGCTGGCCTCTATTATTACCTTGATCTACCAACTGAGACATAAAGAACTTCCTTCAAAACCAAAAGCTCATTCCACCAGAGCATTGGCTACGTCGGTAGCTTTTCAGGCTAGACTTCCAATGGAATCTATTTGTGCTGCAGCAGCATGGGCCACTCCTCATACCTTCATTTCGCATTACAAGTTGGATATGGCCTCCAGGAGTCGAGCTGATTTTGGTTCCACTGTGCTCAAGAGTCTGTTTTGATGAGCCACCCAGGACTAAGGTGCTAGGGACGCTGTCCCATCCAGCAAGAATGAAGGCGAGATAGACAACTTAACATTAAGAAGTTATGTACCTACCATAACGTTTCATGTTAGTTGTCTTCATCTCGCCGCCTTTCTTGCGTCCCACTCTCCATCCCCCTAGCCTGGTTAGGACCGAGAAGAATCCCTTTTGAGGCCTTCTTCCTACGGTTGACCTTGTTTTTAGGTTACTCCTCCTCTGTTTGTAGTACTGTAGGTAAACCTTTGGTGGGAACTAGTGTGTTTTTTCCATGGTGTTAGCTTTCCAAATGAGATCTGGATATCTGACGCCTAGCATTGTGGGATAAGGGGAGGTCTCGAGCTGGTAAATAGCTCTCAAGCTTTAGAAAAAGGCGAGATGAAGACAACTAGCATGGAACGTTATGGTAGGTACATAACTTATTATGTACCAATGCTTCCTTCCTTCCTAAGGTGGTGTTAGAATCCAACATTAATTTGCCAGCATTCTCCCCATAATTTTCAAATAAAGGGGAAATTATGCTTCATTTACTGGATGTTTATAGACAATTGCATTTCTGTCTACACAGAACAAGAGAGATTAGAAAGACAGATCAGCTATTTGTTTTCTTTACACATAATAAGTTGGGCAATTCAGTCAGAAAGTTAACGCTAGCCAGATGGTTGACAGATTGCATTTCATTTATCTATACCAAATTGAATCTGCCATTACCAAAACCATTAAAGGATCATTCAACTAGATCTAGGGCAACTTCTGCTGTATTCCAGTCTAGAGATTCTATGGGTGATATTTGTGTGGCTGCACCCTGGTCAAATCCTTATACTTTTATCACTCATTACAAACTAGATCTGGTCTCGAGGGGAAGAGCAGCCTTTGGTTCAACCGTACTCAGGAATATCCTTTCTTAGAGTCCACCCAGGAGTTTAGATAGCTGGGGACTCTGTTCCATTAGTTGAGGAATGAATGAAAATTTACAGTATCAGAAAAAGTTGTGTACTTACCATAATGTTCCATCTGTGTTGTCCATTTTCATTCTTCCTCATCTCCCTACCCACGATCCCCCCTCCATTTATCATGGCTGACTTCAGGAGGAATGAGACACTTTTAAGGACATCTCTGTCTTTTGCGTTGAACTCCAGTAACGGCATTTCATTATAGTCTTTTCTGTCAAACTGCAAACAAGATCTGAGGGATGTTAGGGCTGGTGCATTATGGGTAGGGAAGGAGCTCGAGAGTTGGAGGCCACAAGCCAGTATAATGGCTAATTCAGGTTCAAGGATCTGATCCAATCCCATTTAATTGAGGAAGAATGAATATAGACAACACAGATGAAATGTTATGCCAAGTGCATAACTTTTTATGTTGTATTCTGCTGAGCTTAGTGTCTCAAATAGCATTGCCAACTTTTTCCAGGCATGTTTCCAAATAGCACAGCAAACTTTATTTCAAATAAACTGTTTTATCATTTCTTGACATGATCATACACTACACATTGTCATTATTTCAGGGTTCAAGACAAGTACATTTGGCTTCTCCATACTTACTGGTTAAGCTTTCCCCCATTTTCCCTGCATGCTTTTTACTTTACTCCCTCAATATCTGCTTCTCACAGCTTGTCTTTGATCCTTTTTTTCCTTGCCCTGTCATAAGCAATATGGTTTGTTCTATGTACCTGCATTGCTGTTTGTACCCCATTACAATGATGCATACAGGACGCCGTAGATAACAGAATCAATGAATGGTAGAAAACAGACTGCTAATATGTGAAGAGAAATCCGTTTGGAAAAAAGCAACTTAAATGTATACCACATTTATCTGATCAGTGACGAGAATTGTTTAATACAGCTTTCTTTGGTTTCTTTTTTATATCTTTAGTAAATTATCACTTATAACATAGGTAATTTATATAAATAAAAACAAACCTCATTGACACAATCCCCGCAGCAAACATTTTACATCACAAACCATATTGACATAATCCTAGCTGCAAACATTGTCCATCATTTATAATCTACCCAATTATTAGTCATACTTTACATAGCTCATTCAAGTCCTGCCTTCTTTTAAACCTCATTACTCCTCTGTATGTATTGTTCCCACAATTCCCTTTTTTCCCTATGTAATGGGTTTCTGCCCCTTTCTAATGATGCCAATTCCAGTTGTTTTATCTCTGTTATTGTATTCACTACTTCGGGTACAGTTGGTTTAGACTTTGATTTCCATTTTCTAGTAACTGCTTTTTTGACAGCCACCATTACTAGACTCGTCAAGTCCTTACTACGTCTAGATTCCAATTCTGTATCATAGTTCAGAAAAATCGTTTCCCTAGTTTCACCAGTTTGCTCACCCAGCATCTCTGACAGAGTACTCTGCAGGGAATCATTAAAGTCTGCAAATTCATTATGCTCCCAGAAAATATGTTCCCAATTACCTCTTTCTTCCCTATCACACCTCCAACATTTGCAGTCTACCTGAGGAAAAATTCTCTGGAGTCTACTTGGAGTATATAAATATCTATGCAAACATTTCCAAGCAAAAATCCTAAATCTTCTAGAGTTTGTTGCATATTTGGGAAATGTGCATATATACCCTATTGATTCTTTGTCAATTATTTATCTAGTCTCTCTTCCCAATCATTTCTATCGTCCACTGATTGATTCTTGTAGTTATTATGCAGTATTTTATATGCTGTACTAGTTATTCCTTTTTAATGGCAGCTTCTGTTCTAGATTCTGCAAACCCCTACCATTGCTTGTTTTTCATTTAGGACCCCCCCCCCCTATTTATTTCTCTTTGCTTATAACACTGCCTTCCGTATGAAGGATTAATATGAATCTCTAACTTGCAGTCCAAAAATTCTTGGCATATTCCCATTCTATTACCTTTCCTTCTCTGTTTGCTCCCAGTACCTTGGTTCCTTTGCTAGTTTTCTCCCATAAATTCCAGCCTCCTCTTACCTGTTGCCTCTGTCCCTAATTGCAGTCATCCCTATCGGCAGACTATCCTTTCTCCATTACCGTGTTGACTTAATTCTTAGAATACCTTCTGCTGTTTTATGAATGTAATCTGTATAATTATTGTTGTTCTCCTTCAAGGTCTCCAACAAAAATCCCAGTCTCACCTTGTTTCTTGAGCCCCCCCCGTTTCATCATCATCATCCTGTTCCACATTGAATTACTTTTCTGCTTGTGCTATGTATAGGAGCTTTAACTGTGTTGCTCTGAAATACCCCTTCAAATCTGGTAATCCGAATCCGCCTTGTTCTTTTGGTATTACCAGCTTATCCGACTTCACTCTTGCCATCTTCCTCTCCCAGATAAAGTCCTTCAGCTCTTTAATAATTACTATCCACAACTTCTCCTCCAGTTGATAAAAGTATGCATGACCTGTGTACATGACTAAAGAGACTAAAAATGTTTTAACTGCTTGTATCTTATTATCCTTATCCATATAACAGAGCTTCCATTTTCTCAGTTTTTATATTATCTTTTGTTTAGTGTGTTCCCAAATGTCCATTACTGACATACTGAAATCATTTTTAATCCATACTTCTAAATACTTAATTTTATCGTGTCTCCATAAATATGAATATTGCTGAACCAGTTTGTGTGTGGGTAAGTAATTTACCGCTATTGCCTTTGTTTTAGCTTCATTAATTTTGTACCTCAAAACTGACTGAAAATGTTCTACAACACTGTAATGTCCCTTTCTGGTTTTGTCAGGTATAAAATATCTACAAGTAGAGCCAGATTTCTTGACTACCATACCAGTTATATCCTTGAATTTCTGAATCCCTTATTTTCTTTGCTAGTGGACTTAAAGGTAATACAAATAGAGATAAGAGGACACCCTTGCCTGGTTCCTCTGCTCAAGCAGTAATGATCATAGGGGACCCCACCCACTCTAATTTTCAGCAGCGATCCCTCGTATATCCTCCTAATCAACTGTATAATTTTATCAAGGATCATAAATGTTTCCATTGCCCTGTTCATGAAGTCCCAGCTTGTTCTGTCAAGTGCTTTGTCTGCATCAAGACCCACAACAACAGTGGTATTTTCTTACTTTCTTCTGGATCATCAGTGTTCTGTTAATGTTATCAAATGGTTGCCTCCCCTCCACAAAACCACATTGATTCATATCTATCAATTTTGGCATCGCTTTTGCCATTCTTTTATTCAGTATAGACATAAACACTATAATCATTCAAAATATAACTGCTATAATGAAGCAAACAGGCAGTCCACAACAAATTGAAAAACGTAAAAAAGATGTTTATTGCAGATGTATATTGATGAGCGCTTTCGCTAAATAGCTTCTTCAGATCAAGACACATTTCAAGTAGTCCCAATTGCTTATATAGACATTCAAATATTTTAAACCAATCACAAAAATGATCTAATTCTATTATATTTCTTTATAACAGTTATATTTTGAATATATTACTTCGTTATAGCAGTTATATTGTGGGCTGCCTGGTTGCTTCGTTATAGCAGTTATATTTTGAATATATTTTTTACTATCCTGTATGACGGAGCATTTATCTGGTGGGTTATTTGCTGTTATTCTCTCTTTGACTTTATAATCATGGTTTAGTATTGAAATCTACCTGTATGACGCTAGATCTGATGGGTCTTTACCCAGTTTAGGTATTACAGCCACCACCACTTTCTTCCAGGATATTGGTACTTTTCCTTCTCTTAAAATACTGTTAAACAAACCTTCCAAGTCTTTCAGTTTTTTTCTACCTATCTTCCAAACTTACATAGGAATGTCATCTCTTCCTGGGAACTTTACTATAGATTGGTTGTACATCACCATTTTTGTCTCCTCTCCTCCTGTCATAACTGTTAGTAATTGAGCCTCATCTTCCTCTAACCTTGGCATATTTAATTCTTCCATAAACATTTCCATTTGTACCTTTTTTGATTTCCATATTTTTCCGCTTTATACAGACTTTTATTGAATTTCCAAAATATTTCTAATACTTCTACAGGATCTCTTGTCTTCCTTGTTATCCTTCTCCCTGGCTATATTTTCAGAAGAATGTTCTATCTTTTCTTATAGCTCCTGAATAATTTCGACTACCCATTCCTTAAATTCCTGTCTTTTCAACAGATAGGTGGGAAAACACCATTCTCTTATTTTTTTCATTACCCTGTGTTTTTATTTTAGTTATTATTGGTGCGTGATCTGAATGTTATTTTGTGGGTATTAAGACCTTCAAGTTAAATGAACATGTTCTTCTGGAATGTAAATTGTCTAGCCTAGTTCAGTTTTTAGAATTTGGGGAATATGTAAATTCACTTTGAACTCAGATTACTGAATTCACATCTTCTTTGTCAAATATTTTCATAAATTTCTTCAAAAGTCTACCCTTCTTTGTTATACTTTCCCTTTTGCCCCCCTCCAGACACATTCACTGCTGGAAATCAAATTCCAGTCCCCACCTACAAGTAATATTCCTTGCTGAATGCAAATTATTTCTCCCAGAATTTTCTTAAGCTCCGTTTTAGCAGTTTTAGGTGGAATATAAATACATGCCTGTGTAGTCCTCTGTTGCCTTTAGCCCCTTAGTACTGCAAATCTACCATTATTATCCTTTTTATCATCTTCTATCCCTTTGAGTTTCTCTTGCAATTAATATTAGTATTCCTGTTTTCCTTTGCCTGAGGTATTGCACTGAATAACCATCCTAAAATCCTTTCTTTATTGAATTCACATGTTCAGTTATTTCCAAGTGTGCCTTCAGAAACATAGCTGTTTGCATTCTATATTTTTAATATAGTTCACTACTCTCTCTTTTTTGTATTTGTCTGTGAGACCATTGATGTTTAAAGACCTACAGAAAGCATCATTGTATTAAAAAGTTATTATTCCCACCGCTTATGTATAACAGGTTTCCCAGCTTTTGTGTTGCGTGCATACACTGGCAGGTTGAACTTTTATACATTTGTTTCTTGTCATATCCATTTGAGCCTATGTCACATCTAACAGAACTTTGTTTTATTGAAAGTCCTCAAAAAAAAAAAAAACAAGCACAACCCCAATACCCCCTAAAACCTATTAAGTTAATACTAATGTACAAAACTTTGTGAGTCTGTCAGATGATCGAGTTGTCAGAAACCTGAAATTCATATGGTGTAGACTGTATGATTGTGTTTCCGAAAACTTAAAAAAATGCAACTTTTTTTAACGCTCTGCACCCCCTTGTAGAGGGCTGTGCCCCCCACAACCCCTGACAATTATATAGAACAACTCCAGGATCACACTAGTGAGAAAAAGGGAAAATTTCCCAATCCTCACTGTAATGCAATCTCCATTCAAAAGCTTCGGGTTTTCAAAAACTCAATCATATGGTCTCAACCATATGAATTTCTTGTTTGTGGCAATCTTCAGCTGCTAGGGGCCCTACTGTGTACATCTTCAAATATTGAAGTTTTATCCTCCTAATAGGAACAAATGTCCCAAATTGACAGCCACACTCTTAGACTTGAGCTAACCTAAAAGAAAGGTTATCCATGCTAAGAAGCATGGTGCAGCCTGTGCTTCTACTAAGTGCTGTCTGGTTTGTCTTGTCTTTACTGCTCTCCCAGCTAGGAAAACCGCTGAATGCTTTCAGAGAACGTTATCCCATAGCCAATTTCTCTTTATCAGATTGTAGCCAGTTTCTCTCTTCCAGATTGTCTCCATGGAGACATGAGGACCAGATACAGAATTGCTGCTAAGCATACATTTGTTTGCTAGAGAAAAAGTCTAATAATTATCACTTTCCTTATCCATTTACTTTCTCTTAAAATGTTAGTAGATCAAGCTAAGGGCCTTAATCCATTAATTCTTCCATGCAAAAATTAGAAAAAGCACATTAATCTTTCCTTTGTCATTCTCTTTTAACCAGACTTTTCTGTCTTTTTATTACATTGCAGTGTTTGCACTTCTTAAAACTAAAGGAGAAAAAAAAAGCCAGGAGCACCAGTTTACAGTAGTATCTCCACTGCACTTAAAAATAACTGGGAAAACTTTATAGCATGCAAATAAAATCATATACTATAAAAATAGCACTGTTAAGAAATAATTTTTTTTAACTTGGCTAACTTTCCCCCTCCTCTTCCCGTCTCCTAAGTCTTTTTCTGAACATTGATGAAATGAAGTCGAGCATGTGATTGAGTTCCCCACAAGTCCAGTATTTTCAGATATTCTTGTTCTGTCATGTTCCCCAAGTATACCAAGTATAATTATTGCTTTGTAATCCCACATTTGTCAATTTCCAAGTTAATAGTTTTATTCCTGTTAATCTCCATCTCCTAAGTCCTGTCTCTGCTTCATTTCCAGTGTACTCTCGATTCTCCTAGTGACCTCGTGTTCCCTTTCTTCTCTCCAGCATTTTCTGTTGAAACATTGGAAAAGGTTTCACTGGCACAGTCTCTCTCTAGTCTTTTATTACCAGAAAACAAGCAGCAGCATCTCCTTCTGTTTTACAGCTCACTTTTTGTTGGACAAACTTATGTATTTCCTGCTTGATATGTACTTGAACAAAAAATGATTTTGTCCATCCAGGGAAGAATATTTTGAAGATAGCTGGGTATAGCAGTTTGAATCTTCTCAATATTCCATGAATAATGGAGTAAATGTACTCCTTTTCTTGGAGTAAAGTGAGTAATCATTCTCTACAAACGCTTAGCTGTGTCCTACTTTTAGTACTTTGTCCTTCTGCACAGTTTTGTAAGAATCAATTCCTTCTGCTGGTAGGACTACATCTTTACTTTTAAAAGTCAAGGTTCCTTTCTCATAGCCATGTTTGGTGCATACACGTGATGTATGTACCCTTTCAGCTAATGACTACTGCTGTGGAATACCAATCCACTTGCTTATTTGTGCTTTCATAAAATGAATACAGTCTGATGTTCTTCATGTTTTACTGTTGCAGTCATTACATGTGGGGGAAATCTGCTGGCAGGTTGCCCTCAGTCGGCCTGAATAACAAAGTCTTGGGTCCTGCATCAGTTGCTGTCTCCTCTTCCATGACGTCAGGTTGTCAGGGGTATAAAACATGCCATTTTATTTAGTCTTTCTTGCCGCACGGTACCCGAATCAGAAGCAGTTCGCAAGTGCCGGTCGGCCAACTCCTGAAATTTTCGTATTCGAGTTTCAGAACCGAAGTCTTCAAACTAAAGCTAAGTACCTCGTTGGGGAAACTTTTTCTTGCTCCTTACCGATGTCAGTAAAAGTTAATAATTGCATTACTTGTGGGAAACAAATACCTTATAAGGATTTTCATTTGTACTGTATTCCTTGCCTAGGCCCAGATCACAACATGCCTTGCTGTCAGTTTTGCGCTGGTTTTAACCAGCGAACTATTAAGCGTCGGTATATTTTTGCTTCGAAATATTTTGCTTCAAGATTTAATTACCCTGAAATGTTGTCTGTTAGCAATCCGACTACTGGAGTACATAAAAAACGCAAAGAAAGAGACAGACAGTTGAGGTCCAAAACTGTCGATGAAGCTTCTCCTAAGCTAGTCCCCGGTTCACCGGTACTCAGTGAGGCGCTTTCGCAGCCCCTGATATACCCCTACTTGTGAGTCGCGGGCCTTTACCGAGACCCATTCGGAGTCCGGAATGCCGCGAGATTCTTAGAATATTGAACCCGCGGATGTCTTTCCCTTGGATGGGTCCGGAGCCGCTGAGCAGGCACCGGCTTCTGAGGGTGTTTTCAGGCCTCAACATTTTTGCATTAAACCGATGCCAGCAACAAAACAAGGTCAAAAACAACTTTTATGTCTAAAAAACCAATGCATGAGCCATGTGCTCAGGCCCCTATGCCTAAAAAACAGATGATCAAAAAGGCTGATGATTTAATTACCTTGATCAGGGGTTCCCAACCCCCCCCCCCTGCTAAGAGGCCCTAGGCAAGGCACTGATTAATGAATCTTCAGATAAGGTTTTCATTTCTTCTGATTCCTCTTCTGATCGGGAATCTTCTATTCCACCCTATGAGGATTCTGATGCAGAGGAATCCATCCCATCTGCATCTCCTTCTGAGGATTACTTTTTTGGAGAGACTTTGCATACTTTAAGGGAACATTTTCACTGGGAGAGTCAGGACTTCTCTGAATCAAAAAAAGAGGCTTAGGGATTTCCTTCTTTCTCAGCATAGGCCTTTGGCAATACCTCCTGTATTAGACATTGTGGATGACGTGTTCTCAGAATCAAGCATGGCTCCTGATTCCCTGCCTCTGGCTCCTACTAAGCCAGACCGATATTACAGGGTTCCTGACTCCCACAAATTTCTTTTCAAAACTCCTGCTGCTGATCCTGAAACTATTTCTCAGGGTCCCAAGGGTGTAAAGGCCTCTACAGCCAAAAATCCTACCCCTTCTGATAGAGATTACAGGGCGCTGGATAGATGGGGTAATGAGGTTTATACGTCTACAACCTTGGCAATCAGGGCTTTAAACTGCCAGTTTCATATGCTTAAATATCAGCAGCATGTTATAGGCTTATTGAAACAGAAAATGATGTTGATTTCTGATTGTGTGGAAAATAGAGTTACAGGAATTATTGCATTCAGCAGAACAGGTTGGGAAGCATACTTTGCAATGTGGTTTTGATTCCTTGGAGGCCTCTTGCAGGGCCGCCATTACTGGATCTGTGATTAGAAGGCATGCCTGGCTCAAGGAGTAAAATCTGCCTGATCATGTTAAAGCTAAATTGTTGGATGCCCCTTTGCAGCATGATACTCTGGTAATAAGGCAGAAGAGGTTTTAAAGAAAATGGAAGAAGCTAAATCTATGCAAACTGTAAAAGATTTCTTGCAAATGCAGCCATCCAGGTTCAGTAGGCACTGGCCTACAAAAAATTGGTCCTTTCCTTTGCCCAACAGAGCCACACAGGGCAAATCCAGGCACTCAAAAGGCTCCAGAAAAGGCTCCAGATGCCAATCACAGGGTTCTTACAGATCAAAGCAATGGGGTGCCTTTACCTCCAAATCTGGAGGAAACAAAGCACAACCCTACAGTAAGCAGTCTCAATGACTTTCCTCTACCATTACCAAGCACTTATCTTTTGGCAGCCCCCTTGGGGGGAAAACTAGCACTTCATGCTCAAAATTGGCAGTTAATTACTCAGGACAAGTGAGTATTAAACATAGTATCCCAGGGGTACAGATTTCATTTCTATACTTTGGGATGGCCGCAGGGCCGGCCTTAGCTGAAATGGCACCCTAGGCGAAGTAGTGCTCTGGCGCCCCTTAAGCTCCACCCTCACCACACTCATGAAACACCCCTATTTGAGCCACACCCACTGGGTCATTCCCCAAGAAAGCCACTCCAGTCATTTCCTTAAATTATTTTAATGCATAGGAAGAAAAATATACCTTGTAATGTAGTTAAATTGCAGCTACCTTTGCATATGTATTTTCTAGTTGAAATACCAGAGCCAGATCATGGTCAAATAGGGTTCTAGGAAGGGTAATAGACCGCCACCCCAGAGCAGCCCCTCCTGCAGCAAATCCCAGCAGCAGCCCCCTCCTCAGCCATTCCAATATTCCATTATTTGATTATCTCACCAGTTACTATGCATATATTCAATTATTTGCTTCTACAATTATTACAGATATTGAAGTAGCACAAACACAGATAGCCATTTGCTAAACAAACAATGCAGTCTCACAATGAAAACAGACTTAGCATGAGCAGTAAACTTCTCTGCCCTTGAAACTCACATTCATTGAAACAGCATGAAAACCCACATCAAAAGTTATACAAGGCATAAACCAAAAACCTGAGATAAAATCATGTATATTTTGTGAACTTGGACAGTTGAGAATCAACCCACTCACCAATCTCTTCCTTGTCTCTTACACACATACATACATACATATACAGTCTCCGCTGTCCATCACACACACGCACACACGCACATGCACACAATCTTCTAGCTCAAGAATAAGTGGACAAAAATCCATTATCAGGGAAATTTTAACTAATCCTCTTAAACACTGAAAAGGTTGTAATAACAGATTTAACATTAACATTAATGTGCATTTTCTGAAGAACATCAATTGTCTGTCATTTAGCAACTGCAGCCTACAACGATTTGTCAGAAAACCTCACATTTTATGAGAAACAGAGGCAAACTCATGGATGGTGGAAAGTTAAGGCACACGCCAGTCTGTTTCTCTCACTCTGTCTCATTCACTCGTGCATATAGTCTGACCAATTATGCACACATGCATACACTCACAAACCACGTGAATTTGCACATACCTGCTTGTACCATAACAGATCCTGAAGATCTGTTTTTTTCATGCAGTCTGACTATTTGGGTTGCATATTTGACAAACCACATCATACAACACACACACACAAAAAAAATCTCAACCCTCTTTACTTGCTGTAAAACTAAAAGTAATAAAAATGCAACACAAAATTTCTTTCATTACAATGATTTGGGTTTGCTTGGAGAACTATCATTACAGATCTCTGCAGTAACCGGTCAAGAGTACATGCATTTTGCATCAAAAAGATGATGTGAATGGATGCTGCAATTGCGTGAGCTGTATCTGTAATGGCAAAAATGGATGGATGGAGAACAGAAACCATCTGAGTTTCAGGAAAGGAATGTTTTAACAATGAATACTGAAGCTACTTAGCTACTTCTATTAAAATAAAAAAATGAGGCATCAAAGTAAGAATACAGTCATATTATGTATATACAAGATTACAATTATAAGCAAAAGGTAGACTAGAGGGATACTGAATGGCTACAAAGCAGCATTTTTAATAAAACAATTAAAACTCATAGTGTCTGTTTTATACTTGTACAGTTACATTATCGTGTACAAAGGCATGTACATGCCTTTGTTTGTGATGCATGTCTGTACTGGTTCTTTAATAGTGACAAACATACCCAACAGTACTGGGATCTCCCTGGTAAACATGTCTTTCTTGCTGAGTATATTATAGTAA
This sequence comes from Protopterus annectens, assembly GCF_019279795.1. Lineage (NCBI taxonomy): Eukaryota > Metazoa > Chordata > Ceratodontiformes > Protopteridae > Protopterus > Protopterus annectens. The sequence continues at coordinate 292,760,204 of NC_056746.1, forward strand.
GAAGCAGTTATCTAAATGAATGTCTTGCCGGAGAGGCTGTGTCCCTTATAACCAATGCTAGTGCAGCTGAATCTTACCTCTTTCAAGACACTAAGACAGATTTTCATCATTCTGTAAGATGTCTTTTGGGTAACCACAAAACCTGGCAATAGTGTGTTAACATTTTCTGTAAAGGAAGGGGCAGACAGTTTTTCATTCCATGGTTCAATAATCTTAAAGCTAGAGTGGCACTTCTGCTGTTAGGATCTCTGCCCAAAAGTGGCAGTAATCCACTGGTGCATGGGCCAAAAGAAACGCCTGTATGAGGAAGTGAAAAAAAAAAAAAAAATCTGTCGCAGCACTTCCATCTTAAACTAAATTGGCTGTCCAAGATTTTTTGGCAGATTTCGTTTGTACAAGTTTAACTATACTTCAACGATTAAGTGTTGTTAAAAAGCAGATACTTGTTCAATTGTTTTGCATAACATAAGGTTCAGTTTATGTTGTACCATACAAGTTGACAAGTAATGGCTTAATTTATGAGTTGTACAGCTAAAGACTTATAGAAAGAAAGGATAGCTTGCTTGATTGGCCTACAAGTGAAATTTTACCATTCAAACAATACCTGAATTAAATGGTTTCAAACTACAATGATTTTAGTGCCAAAACAAGTCTGACCCCCTCCACTCCACCTTGTATTGTATAGGGAATGATTTTGAGAACTTTTAGGATTTTAATATTCCAGGTAAATGCGGGTCTATATTATATCATCGAACGCTTAAAAAAGCGAACGCTGATTGATTGACCCAATTTAAGCGAAAGCTTACAAACTCGAACTGTCAGATCAGCGATTTTTTTTTTCCCAGGGAAAAAAAATCGCTGATCCAAAACACATACACACAACACAAGCACACCAAACAGAAATCCACACACACCTAAAATCTGATACCTAACCCTACACTAAACTATGCACACACCACTAACTACCCACTTACCTTAACCCAAACCCTAAGATGTTCTTCATCCCACATTGCTGCAGTCCTAACACTTGGGTAGTCCGCTGTCCCAGTCGGCCCGAATACCAAAGTATAAGGCTGACGTCGGTCAAGGCGCATTAGTCTGACGTCAGTACGTCAGGGTACAAATGCACATGACCGACGTCATATCCTCAGTCTTTTTTGCCGCATGGTCTGATGCAGAAGCAGTATTGCGAGTGCAGGTTGGCGTTCTGAAATTTTCTGAAGTCGGAGTTTCAGACCGAATCAAAGTTGGCTAAGTACCCCGTTGGGGAATATTTTGTTTTTTTCTTGCCTCAGTATTTAACCGGATGTCAGAAAAAGTGAATAACTGTATTTCTTGTAGGAAACAGATACCTCATAGGGATTACCATACCTTGTGTATACCTTGCTTAGGGCCTGAGCACGACGTTGTTGGATGTCGCTCTTGTGCTAGATTTAACAAACGCACTATAAAGAGAAGATTAGACTGTGCCAGGTTAGTTTTGGGAAGCGTTGTAATTATAAAATGCCGTCGCATGCTCCGACCGCCGCTTCGTCTAAAAAGCGCAAGGACAAAGCAGCAAAGCCTAGGTTGGAAGAACCGTCTGTCCTGGACGTCGGTTCTTTAGAAGGCTCGGTGGAGCCGGAGGTTCTGCCAGAAGTTTCTTTGGAGTCTCAGGGAGAGACTTTACTGTTACAAGATGTGTCCTCTCAGGAGGTAGGCCAGGCTGAAGGGGCTTCTCAGGTAGCTGTTCTCCCCTCCCTTCCTAAGGTGGTTAGGCCCTCCCCTTCTGTTTCCAAGGCTTCTTCGAGAGGCAGGCCAGGTTTAACTTCAGTGGGTGTCTCTCCTAGTTCTTCAGGGTCTTTGCCTAAGAAACATATGCTTAAAATGGCAGAAGATTTGATTACTATGATTAGAGGTTCTATGCCCCCTCCTGATAAGAGGCCTAGGGTGGAACCTGAGCTTGAGAGTTTTGAGCAGTGTTCGAGGCTTCTGAGTCTTCGGCTGAAGACTTACAGGAGTTTCCTCCTTATTCTGATTCTGATGTAGATGATTCTACTCCTTCGGCTTCTCCTCCTGAGGATTTTTCTTTTTCAGAGACTCTTCATTCCATGAGGGAGCATTTTAAATGGGAAGGTCAAGATTTCTCTGATTCCAGGAAGAGGCTTAGGGAATTTTTGTTTCTACCCCAGCATAGGCCTTTAGCTATACCTCCTGTTCTGGATGTGGTGGAAGATGTTTTTGCAGAGGCTTCCCTGAACCCTGATTCTTTGCCTCCTGCCCCAGTTAAACCGGATAGGTATTATAGGGTGCCTGAAGCTCATAAGTATCTTTTTAAGAGTCCTAGGGCAGACCCAGAAACTGTTCTCAGGGGCCTAAAGGTGTTAAGGCTTCTGTTGTTAAAAATCCTGTTCCTCCTGATAAAGAGGCAAGGGCTTTGGATAGATGGGGAAAGAAGGTGTATACTTCTTCCACTTTAGCTATGAGAGCTTTGAATTGTCAGTTCCACATGTTAAAATACCAAAATTATCTCCTTTCACAATTGAAGTCTAAGGTGGATGCTCTGGCGGAAGGTATTGAGTGTAAAGAGTTGCAGGATTTAGTACATGTTTCTGAACAGGTGGGTAAGCATTCCTTGCAATGTGGTTTTGATGCTGTACAGGCCTCTTCGAGGGTGGCTGCCACTGGTTCTGTTCTTCGCAGGCACGCCTGGCTGAGGGATCAGAATTTAGCTGAGCATGTTAAGACAAGGATTTTGGATGCTCCGTTAGTCTGATGTGTTTGGTTCGCCTGTGGAAGCAGTTTTAAAGAAGATGGAGGACAAGGCTAAGTCTATGCAGACTGTTAAAGATTTTTTGCAGGTTCAGCCTCCAAGTTTAGTAGAAATTGGCCTACTAAGGGGTGGACATATCCTTCTTATGATTCCCAGTCTAGGGGTAGGTCTAGACGTGGTAGGGGCAGAGCTCAAGGTTCTTTTAGGCCTAGAACAGGGAGTTCACCTGCTCAGTCTTCTGGTGAGGGCAGGGGTCAGTCCTTTCGTAAGCAGACCCCATGCCCTGCCTTTCCAGCTGCCAGAGCCTTCTCCTCTGGCAGCACCTTTGGGGAAGGCTGGCACTTTTCAAAGAAAATTGGAGTTTAATTACCCAAGACAGATGGGTATTGGATATCATTCACCACGGTTACAGGTTTTATTTCCATACCTTGCCTCCTTTCAAAGGCATGCCAGACATTCCTCCTCTACAAAGAAAAGAGGCCCACAAGCAAATTTCTCTGTTACTACAAATAGGGGCCATTCAGCGGTTCCTGTGCCAGAAAGGGGCCTAGGATTTTATTCTCGCCTGTTCCTAGTACCAAAAAGGGGAACACGTGGAGACCAATTTTGGATTTATCTATCCTCAACACTTATCTGGACATTCCCAAGTTCAAAATGTTGACGTTACAACAGCTTTTACCTCTGCTGGGCAAAGATCACTGGATGGTAACTTTAGATCTCAAGGAGGCTTACCTTCATGTGCCTATCAGACTAAGTTGCAGGAAGTATCTGCGTTTTCGAGCTGGGAATTCCCATTATCAGTTCTCTGCATTGCCCTTTGGCTTATCTACTGCCCAGAGTATTCACAAAAGTTCTGGCTCCAGTGATAGCTTACTTCAGGCTAAAAGGAATACAAATCTATCCTTACTTGGACGACTGCCTGATTCTGGCTCAAGAAAAGGAAGACCTTTTCAGCATTTGGAATATGTGATAGCAGTGCTAAGATGCCTGGGGTATTCTGTGAACGAAATAAAGTCCAGTCTAGTACCCTCTCAAGACATGTGCTTTCTGGGTGTGAGACTGAATACAGCAACCCAGATGGCCTTTTTAACCCCGGACAAACAAAAGAATCTTTCCCTTTACTTCCATCAACTATCTCTTCAGTCCAGGCTGACTGCAAGGACAGTCCTTCAAGCCTTAGGGTTCATGGCATCTTGTATTCTGGTGCTTCCCAATGCCAAACTGCATATGAGGAAGCTGCAATGGTATCTCAAAAATGTATGGACACAGCACTGCCAGGATTTGGACACTGTCATTCAAATAATACCTTGCATTCAAAAGGAATTTTTGTGGTGGGTTCAGGAATGTCACCTAAACAAGGGACTCTCTGTGACCCGGCCAGAGGCGAGTCAGATTCTAACGACAGATGCCTCAGACATAGCTTGGGAGCTCATCTGAATGGAAAGTGGATACAAGACAAGTGGCCTGCCAGACTACAGCATCTACATATCAACATGAAGGAGATGTTAGCAGTCCAGTTTGCATTAATGGCTTTCAAGGAGTTACTTCTTCCAGGGCAGGTGTTGATTCTAACAGACAACACAACTGTCATGTGGTACATCAACAAACAAGGGGTAACACATTCTTATCCTCTATGCAGGCAAGCAATGATTTTGTGGGAGACTGCGCTCAGCTTGCAACTAAATCTTCAGGCAAGGTTTCTGCCGGGAGCACAGAACTCCTTAGCAGATGTGTTAAGCAGGCAAATCATGGATCCCCACGAGTGGAAACTGGATCTTCATGTATTTCGGAAATTGACAGTGTCATGGGGAACTCCAGACATAGATCTGTTAGCTTCTCCACTAAACCACCAGCTGCCAAAGTTTTGCACGAAAAGGTTTCATCACACAGCTTGGAAAGTGGATGCTCTTTCTTTCAGTTGGAAAAATCTTCATGTGTATGCCTTTCCACCTCTGCCTCTCCTCTCAAAGGTACTCCTAAAGGTCAGACAAGACAAGCCAAGGATGATTTTAATAGCTCCAGATTGGCCTCGGCAACACTGGTACCCATTACTGAGGAGTCTGGTAAGGAAGCCTCCATGGCCTTTACCGTTGATTCCACACCTATTGTCTCAGAGGGACGGTCATCTACTCAATGTCAAGCTTCACTCTCTTCATCTAACAGCCTGGCATATTCTGTTTTGAACCACAGCAGGTCTCAACTTCCTCAACAAGTTTTGAATGTGATTATGGAAGCCAGAAGACCTAGTACAAGGAAAGTGTATGAGAAAAATGGAAGAGATTTTTATTTTGGAGTGCAGCAAAGGATTTGGAGGTTTCTGAGCCTAATTTGAGTGTGGCTCTTCAATATCTTACTGAGTTATTGGACAAAGGTTTGTCTTTCTCTTCCATTAAGATTCATGCTGCAGCAATTTCAGCTCACTATGATTGTGACCCACCATTGTTTTCTCATCCTTTGTTCAAGCAATTTCTTAGAGGGGCAAAGAATACAAGACCCCCACGTAGAGCTCCTACTCCTGCTTGGGATCTCAATTTTGTGTTGGAGAAACTTACTCTACAACCTTTTGAGCCTGTGGCTACTGCTGAATTGAAATACTTGTCATGGAAGACTGCTTTTTTGTTGGCCATTACTTCTGCAAGAAGGGTTTCTGAATTGCAGGCCCTTATGGCGGTTGAGCCTTTTTTGATTTTCCATAAGGATAGGGTATCATTACGTACTAATCCCTTCTTTATGCCTAAGGTGGTTTCTAGTGTGGCTTTAAACCAAACTATTCATTTGCCTACTTTTTATGCAGATCCCCAAAATAAGGGGGAAAAGATTTTGCACACTTTAGATGTACACAGGCAGTTCCGTTATTATTTAAGCAGGACTAAGGATTTTAGGCAGTCTCAGCAGTTGTTTGTTTCTTTTGCTTTGAGTTCTCAGGGCAAGCCTGTGTCAAAACAAACTATTTCTAAGTGGATTGGGTTTTGCATTGCATTTTGTTATTCCCATCATGGCAAGGAGATTCCAGCTGGGATTAGGCCTCATTCCACTAGGGCTACTGCCACTTCAACAGCATTTCTAAGGGGGGTGGCAACTAAGGATATTTTGGAGGCAGCCACTTGGAGTTCAGTGCATACTTTCTCTAAGCATTACCACCTTCCTCTCTACTCTAAATCTAGGGCTGGTTTTGCCACGGCTATTTTGCAGGGCATGTTGACAGCTCCTGCTTCTTTATGATTTGCCAGCCTCCCTTACCTCTGCTTTGGGATTCTACCCAAGTGTTAGGACTGCAGCAATGTGGAATGAAGAACATAGTACAGTTTTGTACCTACCATAAATGTAGATGTTCTAGATCCACATTGCTGCAGTCCAATTACCCTCCCTCCTTCCCTCTGTGTTTAGGGTGGTTGTGTGGGTGGGGTTGTACTTTTGTAAATTTGTATATATTGTACATATTTTTGGTACAGGAGTGTTTGGTGTTTTTTGGTTTTGGCCTTATCTTTTTAGGGTCTTCTGACATCTGGGGCAAGAAAAGACTGAGGATATGACGTCGGTCATGCGCATTTGTACCCTGACGTACTGACGTCAGACTAATGCGCCTTGACCGACGTCAGCCTTATACTTTGGTATTCGGGCCGACTGGGACAGCGGACTACCCAAGTGTTAGGACTGCAGCAATGTGGATCTTCGAACATCTACATTTATGGTAGGTACAAAACTGTACTGTCTGTCACTATCGTACACTCACCTCACCCGCTCCCTAACCCTAACTCACTTAAATCCGCCCTAACCCTAACTCACTTAAATCCGCCCTAACCCTCATGTCCACTCAATCACACACACACACACCTAACCCGAGCCCTAACCCTAACTCACCTAAATCACCCTAACACTCACGTCCACACAATCGCACACTTACCTGAATCACGTAACTTTCCACCATAACACTGAAAATACCGAAGCAACAGAAACGGACAACCAAATTCTTTCCCTAGGAAAAAATTCGAGTTTCTGCTGCTTCGATATTTTGCAGTTTCACGAAAATAAGTTCAATCAATCAGCGTTCGCTTTTTTAAGCGTTCGAGGATATAATATAGACCCAGTAAATGCATATTGTTTTACTGGCTCCCTGTTGAAATGTCAGTGCTGGTAATACACCTGCCAATACACCATAAAAAAGACAAAGTACAGGAGAAGAGTGAATATAGAACATTGGTCCTCTCTTTTAAAAACTCTTTTTGCAGGGTTCATGCCCCCCTTGCAACCTTGATGTGAAGGGTCTATATTATATACTCGAAGTTTCTAAACTTAGAACCTCATATGATCAACACCATATGAGCGAAGTTTGAAACATTTAATATATAATAAAAAAGAAAAACTTACTGAAATGCTTTGAGCAGGGGGCAAGCCCCCTGCACCTCCCACATGGGACTACACCCTCGACACCCCCGCTACTTAAATATACCAACTCGAGAAAATAAAATTCTGAGAATAGCCATCTTGTACTT